>NW_020889303.1:0-2241 GCF_003945725.1 Corapipo altera
ATGTCATTGGTTGGGTGGTGATGTCAT
This sequence comes from Corapipo altera, assembly GCF_003945725.1. Classification (NCBI taxonomy): domain Eukaryota; kingdom Metazoa; phylum Chordata; class Aves; order Passeriformes; family Pipridae; genus Corapipo; species Corapipo altera. The sequence continues at coordinate 28 of NW_020889303.1, forward strand.
TGGTTGGGTGGTGATGTCATCAGCTGGACGATGAGGTCATTTGTTGGATGATGACGTCATTGATAGGGTGATATCATCACTGGTTGAGTGATGGGGTCATCGAGTGGGTGATGATGTCGTTAATTGGGTGAGATGTCATTGGTTGGGTGATGACATCATCAATCGCGCAATGACATCACCGATCATACGATGACATCACCGGCTGTGTGCTGCCATCCCCCCCGGTGTCCCCAAATGTCCCCAAATGTCCCCAAATGTCCCCAGCCGGGCTCGTGTCCTACACGGCGCCGCGGGGTCACGTGATGCCCCTCGACCCCGCCCCCGTCGTCCTCAACGACTCCACCTACGACGGATCCAGCGCCGGCCCGTGAGTCCACAACCGTCCCCGAGGGTCCTCGAGGGTCCCCAACTGCCCCCAAGGGTCCCCAACTGCCCCCGAGGGTCCCCAAGGGTCACCTGCCCCAGCCCACCTCGCCCCAAACCAGCCCCAAATGTCCCCAAATCATTTCCAAGTGTCCCCAAACCAGCCCCAGGTGACCCCCGGGGGGTCCCAGGTGGGTGTGCTGGGATCCAGGTGATCCAGGTGATCCAGGTGTGCTCCGGGGGGGTTCCAGGTGGGTGTGGTGGGACAATCCAGGTGATCCAGGTGTGCCCCAGGTGGGTGTGGAGGGATCCAGGTGATCGAGGTGTGCCCCAGGTGGGTGCAGTGGGATCCAGGTGATCCAGGTGTGCCCCCGGCGTGTCCCCCCCCCACTCCCAGGCTGCAGTTCGGGGGTCTGGGCCAGCTCTCGGACGGGGTCCTGGGCCTGGACGACTTCGTGCGGACCCGCGAGCGGCGGCTCTGGCCCGGCTACGACTACGTGGGGTGGCCCCGCCCCGCCGGGCCCCGGCCCCACCTGGAGCTGGAGTTCGAGTTCCAGGGGCTCCGCACCTTCCAGGCCATGCAGGTAAAGCCCCCCCCAGGGGAACGCCGGGATTGATCCCCCCGGGAATCGCGGGAGGAAAGAGAGGGGGAAGTCGTGGAAGATCGAGGAAGATCCACCACCTCCAAACCCGGCCGAGGGCGGGAATTTCCCCCTGGAATTACCCTTTGGCTCCATCCCAACCGCCCCAGGGCACCGTGGGAAGGGTGGTCACCCCCTCCCAACCTCAAACCCCCCTTCCCAAGGTGCACTGCAACAACCTGCACACGCGGGGGGTTCGCATCTTCGGCGCCGCCGAGTGTCGCTTCAAGCGCAGCTTGGCCTCCGCCTGGGAGGACGCGGTGGCCACGCACAGCCCGGGGGCCACCCAGGACCCCCGCGCCCGCTCCGTCACCGTCCCCCTGGGCGGGCGCCGCGCCCGCTTCGTCCGCTGCCGGTTCTTCTTCGCTGCCGAGTGGATGCTCTTCAGCGAGGTCACCTTCCTGTCGGGTGCGGCCCGAGGGGGCTCCCGGGAACGGGGAGGGGGTCTGGGGGGGGCTTGGGGGGTGGAGGGGTGGTTGGATGGGTGATGACATCATTGGTTGGGTGATGACATCATTGGTTGGGTGATGATGTCATTGGTTGGGTGGTGGGGGCACTGGTTGGGTGGTGACGTCATTGACTGGTCAATGACATCATTGGTGGGCTGATGACATCACTGGTCGGTCAATGATGTCATCGCTCAGCCGATGATGTCACCGGCCGGGTCCCTCCCCCGCAGACGCGGTGGAGGAGGGGGCGGGTTCCAGTGGGTGGCCCCCCCCGGCCCCGCCCCCCGACTCTTCCAGAGGGGGCGTGGCCTTCCCAGAAAACCCCTGGAGCTGGAACGGAGCCACCAACGGCACCACCCTGGGTAAGGTGGGGCTTAACTGGGCGGGGCTTAATGGGGCTGGGTCTAACTGGGTGTGGTTTAGCTGGGCGGGGTTTAATGGGCCCAGACTAAGCCACGTCCCCTCCCAACAGCCCCCAAACTGGGCCAACCAATGGCCAAGGCTGAGCCCGGCCACAGCTCAACCCTGATTGGCTGCCTGGTGGCCATAATCCTGCTCCTATTGGCCGTCATCGCCCTCATCCTCTGCCGGCACCGCTGGGGGCGGGCACTGGGAAAGGTGGGCGGGGCACTGGGAGGCACTGGGAGGGACTGGGAGGGGAAATTGGGAGGGACTGGGATGGAATTGGGCTGGGATGGACTGGGAGGGACTGGGAGGGACTGGAAGGGTGGGAGGGGAAACTGGGATGGACTGGGAGGGAC
>NW_020889304.1:0-2239 GCF_003945725.1 Corapipo altera
TTGGTAATTCACTCTCAGGAGAGGTTTGCCCACCCTGCTCAGGGTCAGTGATGCCTTTTTTCCTCTTCCAGAGCAATGCTCAGGGTCTCACAGTGCTTGTGTTACCGGATTGCACGCTACCTGTTCAGGCTGCTCCGCAGAGAGGAGGCTCGCTGGGAAGTCTCTGCCATGGCATTCTTTGTTGAGGTGAGCCTGATGGCAAGTGCTGCCTTGCTGAGCTGCCTCCCTCCATTCTGCCCTGTTTGACACACAGCTGTGGAGGGAATTGCAGTTTGTGAAGCTGGGGCAGAGGGTGGGCTCTGCTGTGTGCCCTTGGCCCCTTGCTGCTGGAGTCAAGCCTGCTTCCTGCTTCAGCTTCACATTTTCAAGATTCTTTTGCCTATCTATATGCAGTGCCTGAACATGATGGAAGGACAGAAAGCAAATAACTTTCTGCCTGTATTTCAGCAACATATTATGCCACAAACACCACATATGACCACTGTCACTGCTCTGTATGTTTCAGCTCCTGCCTTGCCTTAACATAAAGGAATGGGATGAACGCATCCTGCAACTTTTCCCAATCTACCTCAGGAGAGATTGCAGAGAGATGCGTCTCCTGCTGCTCAGATGCCTCCTGGTGCTCTGCAAGAGACCCTCTATGGTAAGAAGCAGACAGCTGGCTGAAGCTGTGCTGGCCATGTGGGGCTGGGTAACACAGTAGTTTGGACTTGTCTGGGCTTCAGGAGCTGTGTCACCTGCTGCCAGAATTCCTGACTCCCCATTCAGCCACCAGAGTCCTTCAGAACAGGCCTCGGGCTTCTTGGTTCTGAGGCAGTAGCGTGGGATTGAACTGCTGGAGTGGTTTTGGCAATGCAGCCTTTGATGGCTTCAGAACATTGCATTGTGCTCCATGCAGGCCAACACTATCCTGGCCTTGACTGAAAGCCTCACAGAGGTACTGAAGGATAAAGATGGAGAGGTGATGGGCATGACCCTTTCTGTGCTCAGCGAGGTGCTCCGGGACACAGATGTGCCAATTGCCAGTTCCACTGCTGTGCAGCTGGCTGAGGCACTCCTGCCACTGTTTGAGAACGTAAGGCTCTGTGCCTCCTGCCAGGGGCACTGGGTGCTGCCAGGAAACTTTATACCTGAGGAATTTCAGGCCCATGCTCAGGTGGGCCTGGAGAAGCTGGTGCTGAAGTCTTGCCCTCTTCATTTACACTAGGACACTAGCCATGTGCAGCTCCTCTCCATTCGCCTCTTTCAAGTGCTAATGGAGTTGGTAGAAGAAGACGGAAAAAAGCTCCTGGAGAAGAATGTGCGCCAGAGCCTGTTCCTACTGTTCTGCCACGTGCATGATGAGAACCAGTGTGTGGCACAGGTGAGGACTTCTGAAATGTTGGTGTCCATGTTGGCGGTGACTCAACTGCCTCCTGTGCTCCTGTCTCTTCCTGCTCTTAGCTACAAAGCAGCAATTCTGGGGAACCTCTGTTTTCCTGTCCTGGCAGCACCAGATGCCTGAGATGGGGGTTGACCCATCGCTTTACCCAGGCACCAAACCCACTGATGTACAAGTTTCCCAGATGCTGCATATTCCCACTAAGGGTCAGGAAAGGCCAGGAGCCTTGTCAAGGTATAAGGGATGCAGGTCCTGTGCCCTCATCAGTGGTTCCATCTCCTGGTATCTGCTGCTCTATAGGCTTTTTGGGAAACTCTGCTTCAAGCTAACACGTTCCTGCAGGAGAGGAAGCTCGAGCAACTGTTGGAAAAGACATGGAGCGTTGACAAGTGCCTGGTGAGGATAGATTCAAAGCCCCAGACTCATCCTGGGGACTCAGAATCCCTTTTAAGGCCAGCACAGTGTTGTAGAAAAGGAAACATTTCTCGTGGGAAGCTGGGGAAATGCCATGCTCTATCAGTAATCCAGTTCCATGCTATGTCTCCTCCAGGTGCCAAGCATTGTGAGGGACATGTACCAATGGCTCACATTCATCATGGATGTGTCTGCTGAGCACAGACTGGACAAGAGCCTTCAGGAGATGAGCCTTACACAGTCTCATGACGTGGTGGTGACTATTCTGCGCTGCGCCCCATCATGTGACAGGTATGAGGTTTATCTGCTTTGAGTGCTGAGGACTCACAAGCGATTAGAGCTCATCTGACCCATGACTCCTCTGTTTCCCTGTTGTGCCATGTCAACTGTACCCTCCAGGGCACCATTACTTGCCTGCCTGCTACCTGCAGGGGCAGGCTCACT
>NW_020889305.1:0-2238 GCF_003945725.1 Corapipo altera
ATCTGGGATGCCGCAGCTAACGATACAATTCTAGATGGGAGTGAAGCCAGACAACTGGGATCCCTGTCTCGAGACGAAGTCATTGATCAAGGGATTGGAAGGAGGCAGGAAACTCTCAACCTCTGGCGGCGATTGTTGTCCAGTGTGAGGGAGAGATACCTTTGTAAGGAGGACCTCCACGTACAGCAAGGACAGTGGAACACGATGGAACAAGGTATCCGGTGCTTAAGGGAATTAGCTGTACTGGAGATAATCTTTTCAGAGGATGAAAGATTCCCTAAAAGTCCAGATGGTGTACAGTGCACATCCCAGATGTGGTTGAAGTTTGCACGACTCGGACCAGAAATGTATTCCCGCTACCTAGCAACGCTGCAATGGAGGGAGGGAGAGGACAAGGTGGGTGCGTTGGTCAGTAAACTCAGGATTTATGAAGACACTGTCACCGCCCCATTACGAACCCACGTCTCATCTGTGGAAACCAAACTGGCTGAACATGTCTGAAGCCTGGAAGAGAAGATTGAAGAGGGACACCAGAAACTAAGAGAAGAAATTAAGGAAGGGATCTTCCATATTGCACCAGGACAAACAAGAGTCTCTGCTATTAGGAGCCAGCGTCCCCCAGCTAAGGAGAGAGAGCACACTCCACGTGGCAATCTATGGTTTTACCTCCGTGAGCATGGAGAAGATATGAGGAAGTGGGATGGGAAACCCACCTCTTCCTTAGCAGCCTGGGTACGTGAACTGAAAAGAGGGACAAGTGCCACAAGGAACTCTTCAAGGGTAAATGCTGCTCCAGTCTCTCGTGGGCAAGACTCCAGACGGTACAGGAATGATGATACGTCTGATCCTCTGGAAGGGACCTCCAGGTCATACTTACAAGAAGAGCACAATGAGTACCATGACCAGGACTAGGGGTGCCCTGCCTCTAACCAGGTAGAGGAGAGGGACAATCGAGTCTATTGGACAGTGTGGATTCGGTGGCCTGGCACATCAGAGCCACAAAGATATAAGGCCTTAGTGGACACCGGCGCACAATGTACTTTAATAGCGTCAAGATATGTAGGGGCAGAATCCATCTCCATTTCTGGGGTAACAGGGGGATCCCAACAGCTGACTGTATTGGAAGCTGAAGTGAGCCTGACTGGGAAGGAATGGCACAGACACCCCATCGTGACTGGCCCAGAGGCCCTGTGCATCCTTGGCATAGATTACCTGAGGAGTGGGTATTTCAAAGACCCAAAAGGACTTCGTTGGACTTTTGGCATAGCTACTGTGGAGACAGAGGAAATTAGACAGTTGAACACCTTGCCTGGTCTCTCAGAAGACCCCTCTGCTGTGGGACTGCTGAAGGTTGAAGAACAATTGGTACCGATAGCCACAGCAACAGTGCACCGTCGGCAATACCGCACCGACCGAGACTCTGTGACCCCTATACATAAGATGATCCATGACCTGGAGACCCAGGGGGTGGTCAGCAAGACTCACTCACCCTTTAATAGCCCTATATGGCCAGTGCATAAGTCCAGCGGAGAGTGGAGGCTGACGGTGGATTACCGTGGACTCAATGAAGTCACACCACCCCTGAGTGCAGCTGTGCCAGACATGCTGGAGCTCCAGTACGAGCTGGAGTCCAAGGCAACCAAGTGGTACGCCACCATTGACATTGCCAATGCCTTTTTCTCCATTCCTTTGGCAGCGGAGTGCAGGCCACAATTTGCTTTCACTTGGAGAGGTGTGCAGTACACCTGGAATCGACTGCCTCAGGGGTGGAAACACAGTCCCAGCATTTGCCATGGACTGATCCAGACTGCACTGGAAAAGGGCGAGGCTCCAGAACATCTACAGTACATTGACGACATCATTGTATGGGGGAACACAGCGGGGGAAGTCTTCGAGAAAGGAGAGAAGATAATCCAGGTTCTCTTAAGAACTGGTTTTACCATTAAACGGAGTAAGGTCAAGGGACCTGCTCAGGAAATTCAGTTCCTAGGAGTGAAGTGGCAAGATGGACGCCGCCTAATTCCAATGGAGGTGATTAACAAAATAGCAGCCATGTCCCCACCAACCAGTAAGAAGGAAACACAGGCTTTCCTAGGCGCCGTGGGCTTTTGGAGGATGCATATCCCCGAGTACAGTCAGATTGTAAGCCCTCTCTACCTTGTGACACGGAAGAAAAATGTTTTCCAGTGGGGCCCTGAACAACAACAAGCCTTTGAACAAATTAAACAGGAGATTGCC
>NW_020889306.1:0-2238 GCF_003945725.1 Corapipo altera
GGCAATCTCCTGTTTAATTTGTTCAAAGGCTTGTTGTTGTTCAGGGCCCCACTGGAAAACATTTTTCTTCCGTGTCACAAGGTAGAGAGGGCTTACAATCTGACTGTACTCGGGGATATGCATCCTCCAAAAGCCCACGGCGCCTAGGAAAGCCTGTGTTTCCTTCTTACTGGTTGGTGGGGACATGGCTGCTATTTTGTTAATCACCTCCATTGGAATTAGGCGGCGTCCATCTTGCCACTTCACTCCTAGGAACTGAATTTCCTGAGCAGGTCCCTTGACCTTACTCCGTTTAATGGTAAAACCAGTTCTTAAGAGAACCTGGATTATCTTCTCTCCTTTCTCGAAGACTTCCCCCGCTGTGTTCCCCCATACAATGATGTCGTCAATGTACTGTAGATGTTCTGGAGCCTCGCCCTTTTCCAGTGCAGTCTGGATCAGTCCATGGCAAATGCTGGGACTGTGTTTCCACCCCTGAGGCAGTCGATTCCAGGTGTACTGCACACCTCTCCAAGTGAAAGCAAATTGTGGCCTGCACTCCGCTGCCAAAGGAATGGAGAAAAAGGCATTGGCAATGTCAATGGTGGCGTACCACTTGGTTGCCTTGGACTCCAGCTCGTACTGGAGCTCCAGCATGTCTGGCACAGCTGCACTCAGGGGTGGTGTGACTTCATTGAGTCCACGGTAATCCACCGTCAGCCTCCACTCTCCGCTGGACTTATGCACTGGCCATATAGGGCTATTAAAGGGTGAGTGAGTCTTGCTGACCACCCCCTGGGTCTCCAGGTCATGGATCATCTTATGTATAGGGGTCACAGAGTCTCGGTCGGTGCGGTATTGCCGACGGTGCACTGTTGCTGTGGCTATCGGTACCAATTGTTCTTCAACCTTCAGCAGTCCCACAGCAGAGGGGTCTTCTGAGAGACCAGGCAAGGTGTTCAACTGTCTAATTTCCTCTGTCTCCACAGTAGCTATGCCAAAAGTCCAACGAAGTCCTTTTGGGTCTTTGAAATACCCACTCCTCAGGTAATCTATGCCAAGGATGCACAGGGCCTCTGGGCCAGTCACGATGGGGTGTCTGTGCCATTCCTTCCCAGTCAGGCTCACTTCAGCTTCCAATACAGTCAGCTGTTGGGATCCCCCTGTTACCCCAGAAATGGAGATGGATTCTGCCCCTACATATCTTGACGCTATTAAAGTACATTGTGCGCCGGTGTCCACTAAGGCCTTATATCTTTGTGGCTCTGATGTGCCAGGCCACCGAATCCACACTGTCCAATAGACTCGATTGTCCCTCTCCTCTACCTGGTTAGAGGCAGGGCACCCCTAGTCCTGGTCATGGTACTCATTGTGCTCTTCTTGTAAGTATGACCTGGAGGTCCCTTCCAGAGGATCAGACGTATCATCATTCCTGTACCGTCTGGAGTCTTGCCCACGAGAGACTGGAGCAGCATTTACCCTTGAAGAGTTCCTTGTGGCACTTGTCCCTCTTTTCAGTTCACGTACCCAGGCTGCTAAGGAAGAGGTGGGTTTCCCATCCCACTTCCTCATATCTTCTCCATGCTCACGGAGGTAAAACCATAGATTGCCACGTGGAGTGTGCTCTCTCTCCTTAGCTGGGGGACGCTGGCTCCTAATAGCAGAGACTCTTGTTTGTCCTGGTGCAATATGGAAGATCCCTTCCTTAATTTCTTCTCTTAGTTTCTGGTGTCCCTCTTCAATCTTCTCTTCCAGGCTTCAGACATGTTCAGCCAGTTTGGTTTCCACAGATGAGACGTGGGTTCGTAATGGGGCGGTGACAGTGTCTTCATAAATCCTGAGTTTACTGACCAACGCACCCACCTTGTCCTCTCCCTCCCTCCATTGCAGCGTTGCTAGGTAGCGGGAATACATTTCTGGTCCGAGTCGTGCAAACTTCAACCACATCTGGGATGTGCACTGTACACCATCTGGACTTTTAGGGAATCTTTCATCCTCTGAAAAGATTATCTCCAGTACAGCTAATTCCCTTAAGCACCGGATACCTTGTTCCATCGTGTTCCACTGTCCTTGCTGTACGTGGAGGTCCTCCTTACAAAGGTATCTCTCCCTCACACTGGACAACAATCGCCGCCAGAGGTTGAGAGTTTCCTGCCTCCTTCCAATCCCTTGATCAATGACTTCGTCTCGAGACAGGGATCCCAGTTGTCTGGCTTCACTCCCATCTAGAATTGTATCGTTAGCTGCGGCATCCCAGAT
>NW_020889307.1:0-2238 GCF_003945725.1 Corapipo altera
CCCTTTTTGTCTCTCTCCCTTTCCCTCCCCCTTTCCCACCCCCCCCCCAGGTGTGTGGTATTTTCCTTTTGTGTAACCGTCTCATATGTAAAATATATATATATATATATATATATATATTTGCTATAGCTTTGGCTGCTTAGTTGTTTTTTTTTCCCTCTTTTCCCTCTCTGGGAGGCGGGTCCTTGTTGTCGAGTTTTGGGGACTTGGCGGGAAGCCAGCTCAAAACTTGTACAACTTTTCTGGTAGCAGAGGATGGTTGTTTTGGTTAAGCTTGGCTTGTTTTGATAAACATTCTCCGGGAAGACAGCCAAGCTCAGTGTTGTTTTGCAAACCGATCTATTGTTTTGGGAACAGGTCTGGGAACACTGCCAGAGTCTGGGAAAGCAGCCAAGGAAACTTTGTTTATATAAACAAAGTTTGTTTTGGGATCAGGAAGAAATAATAACAAAAACAATGGCTATTTCATTAATTGGTCTTATAATTCTAACCACCTTTACACCTGTGTCAGGCTATTCTATAGGGAGACGTCCAGAGTTTGAGGATGGATGGAACGAATTGCTTCCATCCTTTAATTTTGACATCGAAGGTTTGGTAAAGGAGATCCCCATGGTAAAAATCGGCTCTAATTACTATGTAAATCTCATCGCAACCATACTGTCATTGATAAAGGTACTGGAAGTGCTCCTTAAACTTGGAAGAATGGGGTTCCGTTGCTTTCCCTCTTGTAGGAAAGATCATACCTCAAAGGGACTCGCTGGAACTTTGGAGAGGGTTGCAGACAGGCCAGTCTCCGGGTGGCATGGAGCTTGGGAAGATTTCGGTAGATTAGTAGGACATGTGTCACCCCCCATTAATTGGGAGTTCACACCAGAACAAATGTTTGATTCTGGTGAGATGGCCCGCTGTTTGGCAGAAGGGTGCTTTTCCTACAAAGACCCGAATATGCAATTCTCCGCTTTGTGCTGGGGCCTGGCTAATGCTTATCGAGCTGCCATAGACCACCTTCAGAGGGTTAAGGTCGACACAGAGACCCAAACCACGCCACTTGAAACCAGTGATGTCCCTATTAGGTCCACAGAAGTTGGGGTCCAAACACAACCTGAAGTCAATGCCATTTCTACTAAGTCCACTAGAACCGGGACCCAAGCTAAGAACCGGAAGGTCATCATTGCCCCTATAAAGAAGAAGAAGACGTGGGTAAGGGAGATCAAGGAACTTACGGACCCATCTCTGCAACTAGAACGCACAGAAGAAAGAGAAGAAGAAGAAGAAGAAGAAGAAGGAACAGAGGACGTAGTGGACGAAGGAGCGGCAGCAATGGGAGAAGGAGCAAGAGCAAGTGATGAAGGAGCGACAGCAAGTGATGAAGGCATGACTGCGAGAGAGGAAGAAGTGGTTGTGACTGAGGAAGGAGCGATTGGAAGAGAAGAAGCAGCTACCAAAGAGGAAGAAACGGCTACACGGGAAGAAGCACGTCCAAAGGAACTAGGGGCACGACCAAAGGAATACAGAATGGCATCAAAAGGAAAGAAAGCAACAGTACAAACGGCCGGTGGTGTATTGTCGCTTGATGATTTATACCCTGACTACACAGTCAGTGTTGCAAAAGACGCAAAGAAGGAGCCAAAGCATCCCCCTCAATTGGAGGGGGAATTATCCCTACCCCTCCAGACTCAACCTTCTCTTGGAGGTGTGAATGATTGGAGGAGGAGGCCCTTATCTCAGCACGCGAAAGATTACTCACTACCTCCACCCGCGGGATATCACGAACGACACAGGAGTCCATCCCCATGGCATGACTGGTATAGAAGTCCATCTCCACGGCGTGAACGACGCAAAAGTCCATCTCCGCGGCGCGAGCGGCATAGGAGTCCATCCCCACGGTATGAACGACGTAGAAGTCCATCTCCGCGGCGTGAACGGCGTAGGAGTCCATCCCCACAGTATGAACGGCGTAGAAGTCCATCTCCGCGGCGTGAACAATATAGAAGCTTATCCCCACGGCATGCCCAGTCTCCACCTCCACATGAGAGATATAGGGAGGAAGTGGGAGCAGTCCCACGTAGGAGTGGAAGAGTAAAGAGAGAGGTGGAAAAGATTCTACGTGGGAGAGATGGACAAGAAATAATGCGAGAAAGTGAAATTACACAATCACTGACCACAAGAGAGCTTCGAGATTTACGGAGAGATTATATGCGCTTGCCTGGTGAAGAAGTCCTCACCTGGCTGGTGCGA
>NW_020889308.1:0-887 GCF_003945725.1 Corapipo altera
CCCCTCTTCTCTTTTTTTCCCTTTCCTCTTTTTTTCCCCTTTTCTCTTCTCCCCTTTCCCCTTTTTTCCCCCTCTTTTCCAGCCGCAGATATTGATAACAGTGGAGTCCGAACGAGCCCCATAACTCACAATAACCCCTTGTCCCTTCCCTCCTGTTGCCCGCATGTAAACACGGCAAATGAAAGGCCTTTAGTGACACTTAATCCCTCACCCCCATCCCCCTCTTCCCGATCCCTCTTCCCAATCCCCCTTCCCGATCCCTTTTTTTTCTCCCAGCTCGGTGTTTTCCTGCCTCCTCCTCCGCTCCCTAATTTATCATTAACACCCTGACACTAAACTAAATAAATGCAGCCCCTTCCAGCCGGGCCTGTGGAGTTTTGGGGTTTTTTTTCTCTCCCCCTTTCCCAGCTGGAATTTTGGGGCAGGAACCAGCAAATCTACAGGTTTTGGGGTGGGGGGGGTCCCACGCTGGTCCCCACAAATAATTAAATTACCTTCTTTAAAAGATCGGGATAATTAATGATAATATAACAAAATAACAGTAACATTATTATTATTATTATTATTATTATTATTATTATTAAAATAATAATAATAATTTTTTTTTCCTTTTTTTTCCCTTTCCCCTGTTTCTTTTCCCCCCTTTTCCCCTTTTTCTTTTTTTCTCTTGCCCCCTTTTTATTTTTTCCCTTTTTTCCTTTTTTCTTTTTTTTTCCCTTTTCTCCCTTTTTCTTTTTTCCCCTTCCCCCCCTTTTTCCTTTTTTCCATTTTCCCCTTTTTCTTTTTTTCCCTTTCTCCCCTTTTTCTTTTTTCCCTTTTTTCTTTTAATTATATAATTATATAATAATAATAATAATAATAATAATAATAATAATAATAATAATAAT
>NW_020889308.1:897-2237 GCF_003945725.1 Corapipo altera
ATAATAATAATAATAATAATAATAATAATAATAATAATAATAATAATAATAATAAACTGAGGTCACCGATTCCTTCCCAGGGTGATCCCAGGCTTTCCCTCTCAAAATTATAAATATTTTTAAAACGGGGCTCATTTTTTTGCCTCGGATTCTTTTCCTCCTTGTTGAAAAGAGGGAGGGGAAAATAAAAAGCTGCAAACAGATTTCCAGCCCCGCATTCTCCATTTGCAGATCCGTGTTCTCGTGGAATTTTGGGGTTCAGTGATTTTTTCCAGGATTTTTTGTGGATTTTTGGAGGGTTTTTGGAGGAATTTTCCAGGTTTTTTCCCCGACCTCCTGCACAAATGAGGGGTCACCACCTGATTTTGTGGCAATCAAATGATACCGAGTTATTAATCACAATTAACGAGCTCCTCACCAGGGCTGTGTTTCCTCCCTCTTCCCATTTTTCCCAGTTTGGAGAGAGAGAGGGAAAGAGCCAGGGAAACACTTCCCGGGTCAGAATCCCAACCTTCCCTGCTCAGCTCCCAAATCCCGGATTTCAGGCCCCTTTTCATCCCATCACACATTAAAAAAAACCCACTTTGGGTCCCTTTTTCTGCCCCACTCTGGGATTTGTGTTTGGATCCAACTGTTCCCATGGGATATTCCAGCCTTTGGCTGCCTTTCCCTTGGGAAGAGGTTTAAAAACCTGATTCCAGATTTTTTTTTTCTTCTCTCTCTGATTCCAGAAGGGAATTTCCAGACCCTCGAGGCCCCAAAAATAGGGACACATGTTTGGGGAGCAGCTCCGGGGACAAGTCAGGGGGAAGGAGGGGGTGATTAAAAAGATGAAAAAGAGGGAAAACGCTGCTTTTTTTGGGAAAAATCATCCATGGAAAGACTGGCAGGGCACGTGTGTGGACAGTCACACGCTCCCACATGCGAAGGACACGCGTGGGGTTGTTGGACACGGGGGGACAGACACCCAAAATATGTGGGGATTTGGGAACCTGTGGATCAGGGGAGGGGTGTGAGGGTGGGAACACACTTCCCAAATCATGGAAATCATGGAAATCATGGAAATTAGGGAAAGAATCCACTCCCCTGGGTGCACACACAACCCCTTCCCTGCTCAGCTCCCACATCCCAGATTTCAGGCCCCTTTTCATCCCATCACACATTAAAAAAAACCCACTTTGGGTCCCTTTTCCTGCCCCACTCTGGGATTTGTGTTTGGATCCAACTGTTCCCATGGGATATTCCAGCCTTTGGCTGCCTTTCCCTTGGGAAGAGGTTTAAAAACCTGATTCCAGATTTTTTTTTTTCTTCTCTCTCTGATTCCAGAAGGGAATTTCCAG
>NW_020889309.1:0-2237 GCF_003945725.1 Corapipo altera
GGGGGGGGATGTTTGACCCTCAAGAGGCTTCCAGAGATTTTTCGGGGAAGATTTTGGATCCTCAGAAGATTTTGCTTCTGTATTTGAGAGAATTTGAACCCCCAGAGTGTTCTGACTGCATTTTTTGGGGGGGATTTTGAACCCCCAGAGACCCTCAGTTGTATTTCTGGAAGGGTTTTTAACTGTGAGAGTGTTTTGGTTCCATTTGAGGAGGAAATTTTGAACCCTGAGATTATTTTGTCTCCGTTTCTGGAGGGATTCTGAGCCCCAGGAGATCTCTGATGCCATTTTTGGGGGGGGATTTTGAACCCCAGGGGATCCTTTATCCCCCCTCTGGGGTGGATTTTGAACCCCAAGGATCCTTTGTCTCCCCTTTGGGGTGAATTTTGAACCCCAAAGGGTCCCTTATCTCCCTTCTGGGGTGAATTTTGAACCCCAATGATCCTTTATCTCCCCTCTGGGGTGGATTTTGAACCCCAAGGGATCCTTTGTCTCCCCACTTTGGGGTGGTTTTTGACCCCCGATCCTTTATTCCCACTTTGGGGTGGATTTTAAGCCCCAAGGGATCCTTTATTCCCACTTTGAGGTGGGTTTTAAGCCCCGAGGGATCCTTTATTCCCACTCTGAGGTGGATTTTGAACCCCGAGGATCCTTTGTCTCCACTCTGGGGTGGATTTTGAACCCCAAGGATCCTTTATTCCCACTCTGGGGTGAATTTTAAGCCCCAAGGGATCCTTTGTCTCCCTTCTGGGGTGGATTTTGAACCCCAAGGATCCTTTGTCTCCCCTCCTGGGTGGGTTTCCCACCCCGGGAGCCCTCGTGCCCCACGTTGGGGTCCAGCCTGGGGGGGTTTGAAGCCCCCCCTGAGCCCCCTGTGCCCCCCCAGCACCTCCTGGAGCGCTCGTGGTACGCGGTGACCGAGACCTGCTTGGCCTTCACCGTGTTCAGGGACGACTTCAGCCCCCGCTTCGTCGCCCTCTTCACCCTCCTCCTCTTCCTCAAGTGCTTCCACTGGCTGGCTGAGGACAGGGTGGACTTTGTGAGTGCTGGGGGGGGGGAAACAGCCCTAAAACAGCCTCAAAGCAGCCCTAAACCAGCCCTAAAATAACCTTAAACCAGCCTTAAACCAGCCCTAAACTGGCTGGCCGAGGACAGGGTGGACTTTGTGAGTGCTGGGGGGGGAGAAACAGCCCTAAAACAGCCTCAAAACAGCCCTAAACCAGCCCTAAAACAACCTTAAACCAGCCCTAAACTGGCTGGCTGAGGACAGGGTGGACTTTTTAAGTGCTGGGACAGGGGAAACAGCCCTAAACCAGCCCTAAAATGACCCTAAAATAGCCCAAAACCATCCCAAAACAGCCTAGAAACAGCCCAAACCCCACTCTTAAAACAGCCCTAAAACCACTGTGAAACAGCCCTAAAGACACCCTAAACCAGCTCTAGAACTACCCTAAACCAAAACCAACCCTAAACTGACTCTAAACTAACCTTAAAACCACTCCCCTCCTGCAACCAACCCTACAACTGACCCTAAACCAGCACTGAGATAAAAATGCCCCAAAACCAACCCTAAACCACCCTAAAACCACCTTAACCCCCCCCCCGCCCCAAAACCCCCCCTAAACCACCCTAACCCCCCCCCCCAGCCCCAAAACCAGCCCTAAACCCAACCCAAACCCCCCTTTTTTGGGGCTAATTCCCCCCTCTTCCCCCCTTTCCCAGATGGAGCGAAGCCCCAACATCTCGTGGCTCTTCCACTTCCGGATCGTCTGTGAGTTTTGGGATCGGTTTTGGGGTCATTTGGGCCCCTCATTTGCATGTGGGCCCCAATAAACCCTCATCAGGGGGGGCCCCTTAACGAGGGGGGGGGGACCCCAAAGGCAGAGATCCCCGGAAAAGCTCGGCCCTGGGGCTGGGAAAGGGGGTTCAGGCACTGAGCTGTACTGGGCCATACTGGGAGGCACTGGGAGGGCACAGGGCCGTACTGGGAGGTTGCTGGGGAGACACTGGGAGGTTTCTGGGCTGTACTGGGCCATACTGGGAGGTTGCTGGCAGGCGCTGGGAGGGCACGGGGCTGTACTGGGAGGTTACTGGAAGGTTTCTGGGAGGGCACAGGGCTGTACTGGGAGGTTGCTGGGGAGGCACTGAGAGGTTTCTGGGCTGTACTGGGTCATACTGGGAGGCCCTGGAAGGTCCATACTGGGCTGTACTGGGAGGCCCTGGGAGGTCCATACTGG
>NW_020889310.1:0-2235 GCF_003945725.1 Corapipo altera
TTCCTCAGAAACATTTTTAGTGGGATAAACAAAAAGTGGATCCAGCTCCTGGTTGTTCCTCAATAACAGTTTTAGTGGGATTAATGAAAGTGGATCCAATTCCTTGTTGTCCCTCAGTAACATTTTTAGTGGGATAAACAAAAAGTGGATCCAGCTCCAGGGGAGATTATTCCCAAAGTTCAGCCAGGAGACTGCCTTGGCTCCCTCCACACGGATAACAACAACTCCAACATCTGGGCACCTTTGACTGGGATAAAACTCTCTGGGATCTCTGGGACACAACCCCCCAGCCCGGAGCTCCTCGGCCGCGGCGAGGGCCGGGATGGCTCCTGTTTTCCCAGGAATCCGTGTGAAAGGACACACATTGCTCCGGATCCGCCTCCCGCCCCCCTGCTCTGGCTGTGCCGGTGGAAAATCCGGGTCTGGAGGTGCCCTCGGTCCCCCGGTGGCCTCGAGGGGGGTGATAAGGGTGGGAACTCGGGCGCGTGGGGCGATAGCTCGGCCCAGATAAGGTTTTACCTGGGAATAAAGCCCGGCGTAAATCCCCCTTTTCCCAGGCCGAGCCGAGCCCGCGGCGAAGATGAGGCTGGTTCTGCTCCTCAGTGCCCTCCTCGGGGCTTCCCTGGCCCTGGAGACCTTCGTGGGGTGAGTTCCTCTGGGGTTTGGTTCGAGCTCAGCTTTGCGAAACCCGCCCGGGGCACGTTCCTGGCGTTCTCCGACCGATTCCTCCCGTTCCTTTGGTTCCCTGGTGTTTGAAGGAACCTCTCTCCGCTCGAATTCAGGTTTTCTGAGGAGCTGAGCTCCTGAATTCCTGCTCATCCAAGGCTTTTTTTTTGGCTTTTGCTGTTCCCCAAGCCTTGAGCCGGACCTAAACCTTGAGCTTGACAGACCCAGTCCAGCACAAAGCAGAGGTGAAAACCAGAGCCTGGCTTGGGATCAGAGATCTCTCCCGTTATTTTCCAAGTTTATTTCTCCTCCTTTCCCTCATTTCTGCCTTCGTGAGCGATCCAAACCCTCGTCTCCAACCGTTAAATTCCAGAGGTTTATCTTTAGGTTGCGTTGCAAAAATTGTCTCTGACCACGGAAGGACTTTTAATAATTAAAGGTGACGAAAAACCTGATCAAGAAATCCTGGGATTCAGTGAGTGAGCGCTGGACCCCAGTGAGTAAATCACGGAGATTTAAGGATTAAGAGTAAAAAATAATATATATATAAAATATATATAATTTATATAGATATCACTTACTCAAACTCAGGGCTTTGTGAGGCCAGGAGATTACACTTAAACTTTGCTCGTTTAATCCTGGACTGAATTCCCATGAATCCAGCGACATTTTCAGGAACATCCATTCCTGAAATAAAACAGAGGTGGAGAATCCAGTAACGAGTTATTAACGTGGAAAAATATTGATTTAAGTCGGTCCAACCCCAAAAAAAACCCTCATCCCTGAGCTGGGCAGAGGGAGGGACCAGCTGTGAGCCGGTGGTGAATAAACCCCCACAAATCTGAGCTCAGTTTTTACCCTCTTTGTCCCCATTTTAAGGTGTATTTTCCAGCTCTGGAGATGTCTCTGGAATTGATCCCGGGCCGTTCTTCCAGTTGTTGTCCCTCCCTCCACAGCGGGTGGAGCGAGGCGCTTCCAGAGGGGGATTCATTCCCCCTTGGAATGGCGTCACCCAGCAACGATCCGGGACTGAACCCAGGAACAAATCCCGGTTTTGGTGCCCCCCAAACTCCACCACGACGTCATTTTCCTGCCGAAAAAAACCAACTCATAAATTGAGTTTTATGAGTTTATGACCAGGGCTGGTCCTTCTGAGCGGCCAAACCCTCCCCCAGCCGTCGCCTCCCTCCCGGTGAAGGTGCCGGTTGTTGGATGAACCCTCGGGTGACGCCAAGTCGGGAGGATTAAACGAACCCCCCGGGCAATTAACCCCGTTAATTAGCCGTTTCAGTGACTGCTCCTGAAGGCCCTGATTCCGTGCAGGCACCAGGTTCTCCGGATCAAGGCCAGAAATGAGGAGGAGGTGAGGCAGCTGCAGCTCCTGGAGTCGCTGGAGCACCTCGAGGTACGGCCTGGGAGGGTTTGGGAATGTTCCAGGTGGGGCAGGGCTTTGGAAATGGGGTCAGGGCACGGATTTGGGGCTCATTTGGAGGGTTTCTATCCCGCTGCCATAAATATTTTTACCGTCCTAATAGAGTAGAAATATGAAATATATCAATATAAATCTAT
>NW_020889311.1:0-661 GCF_003945725.1 Corapipo altera
CAGGGCTGGAGCTGGAACAGGGGACAGGAGAGGCCCTGAGGAGCAGGACAGGGATGGGGCTGGGGACAGGGGGGACCCAGAGCAGGACAGGGATGGAGCTGGGGACAGGGGGGGACCCTGAGGAGCAGGATAGGGATGGAGCTGGGGACAGGGTATAGGGATGGAAGGGACAGGGCAACACTGAGGACCAGCACAGGGCTGGAGCTGGAACAGGGGACAGGAGAGGCCCTGAGGAGCAGGGCAGGGATAGAGCTGGCGATGGGGTACGGGGGGGACCCTGAGGAGCACCCCAGGGCCAGTTTCCCCCCCCCCCCCCCCCCCCCGCCCCCCCCCCCGCCCCCCCCCCCCCCCCGGGCCTGCACGCGCTGCCTGTGCTGTGCCAAAAGGCTGTCCCCCCCCCCCGCCGCCCCCCCCTCCCCTCTTAGGCCGCAGCGGCTCCGGGAACTTCGGCGGCGGCCGCGGAGGAGGATTCGGCGGCAACGACAACTTCAACCGCGGCGGCAACTTCGGCGGCCGTGGTGAGTCAGAGGGGGGGGGACCCTCCCCGGCACCTGGGGCATGCTGGGACCTGCCAGGGAACACTAGGAGCCACCAGGGCACACTGGGACCTGCCAGGGAACACTGGGAGCCACCAGGGCACACTGGGACCTGCCAGGGAACA
>NW_020889311.1:761-2235 GCF_003945725.1 Corapipo altera
TGGGACCTGCCAGGGAACACTGGGAGCCACCAGGGCACACTGGGAGCCACCAGGGAACACTGGGACCTGCCAGGCTACACGGGGAGCCTCGGGGAGCCACCAGGGCACAGTGGGACCTGCCAGGGAACACTGGGACCTGCCAGGGAACACTGGAAGCCATGGGGAGCCACCAGGGCACAGTGGGACCTGTCAGGGAACACTGGGAGCCATGGGGAGCCACCAGGACACAGTGGGACCTGTCAGGGAATACGGGGAGCCACCAGGGCTCATGGGGAGCCACGGGGAGCCACCAGGGCACACAGGGCACATTGGGAGCCACCCTGACACACTGGGTCCTACAGGGATGTACCCATGGGGACCTATTGGGACCCACTAGGCCCTGTTGGGACACACTGGGCCTTGCTGGGAGCTGTTTGGGCTTACTGGGACCTACCAGGATCCACTGGGACTTACTGGGACCCGCCAGGACCTCTTGGGACCTCCTGAGACCCATTGGGACCAACTGGGCCCTATGAGGACCTATGGGGACCTAGCAGGACCCACTGGGCCTTGGGACCCACTGGGACCCATGGGGACCTACCGGGACTCATAAGGACCCACTGGCATCTACTGGGACACGTTGTTCTCCATGGGGACCTACTGGGACTTATTGGGACCTACTGGGACCCATTAGGGCTTACTGGGACCCACCAGAACACACTGGCCCTATGGAGACCCATGGGGACCTACCAGGATCCACTGGGACTTACTGGGACCCAGCAGGACCTCCTGGGTCTTACCAGGCTCTATAGGGACCCACCAGGACCCATGGGGACCTACCAGGACCCACTGGGACTTACTGGGACCCACCAGGACTTCCTGGGTCTTACCAGGCCCTACAGGGACCCACCAGGACCCATGGGGACCCACCAGGACCCACTGGGACCTACAAGGACCTACGGGGACCCCCTGGTACCCCCCTGTGACCCCCTTTGCCCCGTGCCCAGGTTACGGGGGCGGAGGTGGCCCCGGTTACTCGGGGGGTAACCGCGGCTACGGCGGCAGCGGCTCCTACGACGGCTACAACAACGGCGGCGGCGGCTTCGGCGGCGGCAGCGGCGGCAGGAGACCTGCCCGGGGGCCAGCGCTGGCCGTGCGCAACGGGCTGGCCGAGGCAGGCACAGGTGGGACCCCCCGGGACGGCAGGGAACACCCCAAACCACCAGGGAACACCCCAAACCACCAGGGAACACCAGGGAGCATCCCGGGACACCAGGGAGCACCCTGGGATGACAGGGAACACCCCTGGTCACCAGGGAATATCAGGGAACACCCCAAACCACCAGGGAGCACCCTGGGACACCAGGGAACACTCCCGGCCACCAGGGAGCACCCTGGGATGACAGGGAACACCCCAAACCACCAGGGAACACCCCAAACCACCAGGAAACACCCCAAACCACCAGGGAACACCAGGGAGCATCCCGGGACACCA
>NW_020889312.1:0-2235 GCF_003945725.1 Corapipo altera
AGACAAAAAGGGGCAAGGACCGAGCAAGTCAAACAGCCAGCCGAAGGCAAACTAGCAGAAATCTCACCACTTCCCTTCGAACAGGCAGGATGACCAGACACGGTCCTAGGCTCTCCCCTCACGCGTGGCGGATAACGGCAGTCACTGTAGGCCTCGGCTCCAGATAAGCCCGACCGAAACAGGGACCCACCGTTCTCGAACCTCACCGAAGAGGAAGAGAGCGCGATCCCTCCCACTGGCTTTATTTATACCTCAAGTTACGTAAAGGAATAGCATGGAGTACTTCCGTGATCACTTTTCTAGTTCCTTCCTGGTTACAAGTTGGTCTCCAGGAAGACCTAGAGTGAAACCACCACATTCTCCACCCCTTATTCCATACTATTTCTTTACGTAACACCTATGTTTCACGCTCGCCTACATCCCGCGCATATATATACACATATGCATATATATATATATATATAGTTCTTGTTGGTCTCTCGACACAGTTGTCTCGTCGTTGGAAAATCAATGCCAATGTCAGTTCAGTCCAGATCTTTGGTCTCCTCAGTCACAATTACGGTTCCGATTTATGGCTGTTTCATCACCGGATACAAGCATCAGTTTAGTTCAGGTCTCTCTCTCATCTGGTGACTGGTTTCCTGTAAGAACACAACTTAGGACATACAATTAGTTTTTTCCCAAGGCTAAATTTCCTTGAGGCACACACTGGATGACTCCATCCTTCCTCATTACCCACCATGTATGTCCTGGCCCTTGAGCAAAGACAATCCCACGAATGGGTTTGTCTTGGTCTGAGGCGGGGTAACCCAAACAGTTTTCCCTAGCATTCCCCTCAAATGGACTTCTGGAACTTTATCTCCATCAACAATGTGAAGGGATTCTGCCTGTGCAGGACCAGTTCGATTGACAGAACCCCTGGTGTTAACTAGCCAGGTAGCCTTGGTTAAGTTTTTGTCCCAGTTTTTATAAGTTCCTTCACCTAATGACTTTAGAGTGGTCTTCAATAATCCGTTATATCTCTCAACCTTCCCAGCGGCTGGTGCATGATAAGGAATGTGGTACACCCATTCGATACCATGTTCCCTCGCCCAAGTGGTAACTAATTCGTTTTTGAAATGAGTCCCGTTGTCTGACTCAATATGTTCTGGGGTCCCGTGTCTCCACAGGACTTGCTTTTCAAGGCCCAGAATGGTATTCCGGGTCGTTGCGTGGGGCACTGAAAAAGTCTCTAACCATCCCATTGTTGCTTCCACCATGGTAAGTACATAGCACTTACCTTGGCGGGTCTGTGGTAGTTTGATATAATCAACCTGCCATGCCTCTCCATACTTATACTTATCCCATCGTCCACCATACCATAGGGGCTTCAGTCTTTTCGCCTGCTTAATAGCGGCACAAGTCTCACAATCATGGATAACTTCAGAAATGATATCCATGGTTAAATCCACCCCTCGGTCTCGTGCCCATCTGTGGGTGGCATCTCGGCCTTGATGACCGGAAGTATCATGGGCCCATCGAGCTAAGAACAACTCTCCCTTCTGCTGCCAGTCTAGGTCTACTTGTGACACCCCTATCTGTGCAGCTCGGTCCGCTTCTCTGTTGTTATTATGTTCTTCATTAGCTCGCTTCTTGGACACATGGGCATCTAAATGGTGGACTCTCACATTCAGACTCTTCACTCTGGCAGCGATGTCCTGCCACAAGTCAACAACCCAGATGGATTTTCCTCCACGCCTCCAGTTCATCTTCTTCCAACGGTCTAACCATCCCCATAGAGCATTGGCTATCATCCACGGGTCTGTATAGAGGTAGAGTCTCGACCATCTTTCTCGTTTGGCGATGTCCAGGGCCAATTGGACGGTTTTGAGCTCTGCAAATTGACTCGACTCGCCTTGACCCTCAACAGCTTCTGCCACTCGTCGGGTGGGACTCCAAACAGCTGCTTTCCACTTCCGGTTCCTTCCTACAATACGGCAAGAACCATCAGTGAAAAGGTCATAACACCTTTCTTCATCTGGCAGCTGATCAAATGGCGGAGCTTCTTCAGCTCGGCTCACTGGTTCTTCTTCTTCTTCTGCCAGACTGAAGTTCCCACCTTCAGACCAATTGGTGATAACCTCCAGAATTCCAGGGCGATTCGAACTTCCCAATCGTACACGCTGTGTAATCAAGGCTATCCACTTGCTCCACGTAGCATCGGTGGCATGATGCGTAGGGGGCACCTTCCCTTTG
>NW_020889313.1:0-1169 GCF_003945725.1 Corapipo altera
CAACCACAGGGACATTGGTGACATTGGTGACATCGGTGACATTGACACCGCCCGAGGTGACACCGACACCAACCACAGGGACATTGCTGACATCGGTGACATCGACACCGCCCAAGGTGACACCGACACCAACCATGGTGACATTGACACCAACCACAGGGACACCGACACCAACCACAGGGACATTGGTGACATTGGTGACATCGGTGACATTGACACCGCCCGAGGTGACACCGACACCAACCACAGGGACATTGCTGACATCGGTGACATCGACACCGCCCAAGGTGACACCGACACCAACCATGGTGACATTGACACCAACCACAGGGACACCGACACCAACCACAGGGACATTGGTGACATTGGTGACATCGGTGACATTGACACCGCCCGAGGTGACACCGACACCAACCACAGGGACATTGCTGACATCGGTGACATCGACACCGCCCAAGGTGACACCGACACCAACCATGGTGACATTGACACCAACCACAGGGACATTGGTGACATTGGTGACATCGGTGACATTGACATCTCCCAAGGTGACACTGACACCAACCACGGTGACACTGGTGACATTGGTGACATTGACACTGCCCGAGGTGACACCAACACCTCCCATGGTGACATTGGTGACATTGGTGACACCGACACCGCCCAGGGTGGCATCGGTGACATTGGTGACATCAACCCTGCCCGAGGTGACACCGACACCGCCCAGGGTGACATTGGTGACATTGGTGACATCGACACCGCCCAAGGTGACACCGACAGCAACCACGGTGACACTGGTGACACCGACACCGCCCAGGGTGACACCGACACTACCCAGGGTGACATTGGTGACATTGGTGACATCGACACCGCCCGAGGTGACACTGACACCAACCACAGGGACAGTGGTGACATTGGTGACATTGACACCTCCTGTGGTGACACCGACACCGCCCAGGGTGGCACCGACACCTCCCACGGTGGCATCTCCAACAGTGGTGGCACCTCCCACAGTGACACTGACACCACTCATGGTGACATCTCCCACGGTGACACCGACGCTTCCCGCGGTGACGTTGACACCTCCCGTGGTGGCACCTCCTGTGGTGGCGTCTCCGACAGTGGTGGCACTGACACCTCCTGTGGTGGCACTGACACCTCCCACGGTG
>NW_020889313.1:1269-2235 GCF_003945725.1 Corapipo altera
GTGGCATCTCTGACAGTGGTGGCACCGACACCTCCTGTGGTGACATCAACACCTCCCAGGGTGACATCAACACCTCCCGTGGTGGCATCTGCAGTGGTGGCATCTCCCACGGTGACATCATCTCCAATGGTGACACTTCCAATGGTGGCATCTCCCACGGTGACATCTCCAATGGTGACATTTGCCCCGGTGACATTTCCCACGGTGGTGGCACCTCCCATGGCGTGACCTCCCACGGTGTCACCTCCTACAGTGGTGTCACTTCCCATGGTGGTGGCACCTCCCACACGGACACCTCCAGTGGTGACATCTCCAACGGTGACACCTCCAGTGGTGGCATCTCCAATGGTGACACCTCCCATGGTGGCATCTCCAATGGTGACATCTCCCATCGTGTCATCTCCAATGGTGTCACCTCCCATGGTGACATCTCCCACGGTGACATCTCCAGCGGTGGCATCTCCCATGGTGACACCTCTCATGGTGGCATCTCCAATGGTGGTGACATCTCCAATGATGACACCTCTCATGGTGACATCTCCAATGGTGACATCTCCAATGGTGACACCTCTCATGGTGGCATCTCCAATGGTGACATCTCCAGTGGTGACACCTCCAGTGGTGACACCTCCAGTGGTGACACCTCCCATGGTGACATCTCCAACGGTGACACCTCCCCCATGGACACCTCCCATGGTGACATCTCCAGCGGTGACATCTCCAACGGTGACATTTGCCCCGGTGACATTTCCCACGGTGGTGGCGCCTCCCACGGTGTCACCTCCCCCTTTGATGTCAC
This sequence comes from Corapipo altera, assembly GCF_003945725.1. Lineage (NCBI taxonomy): Eukaryota > Metazoa > Chordata > Aves > Passeriformes > Pipridae > Corapipo > Corapipo altera. The sequence goes on from NW_020889313.1 coordinate 2,069, forward strand.
CTCCCCCATGGACACCTCTCACCGTGTCACCTCCCACGACGGTGACACCTCCCGCTTTGATGTCACCTCCCACGGTGTCACCTCCCCCTTTGATGTCACCTCCCATGGTGGCACCTCCTACTTTGACGTCACCTCCCCCATGGACACCCCCAACGGCGACACCTCCT
>NW_020889314.1:0-2234 GCF_003945725.1 Corapipo altera
TCTGTGTCCCTGTGTCTGTCCCCACCATGTTCTCATGTCTGTCCCCCCTGTGTCCCTCTGTCCCCACTGTGTCCCCGTGTCTGTCCCTACCTGTGTCCCCATGTCCCTGTGTCTGTCCCTGCCTGTTTCCCTTGTCCCCACTGTTTCCCCATGTCCCCATGTCTGTGCCAACTGTGTCCCCATGTCCCCGTGTCTGTCCCCACTGTGTCCCCGTGTCCCCATGTCCCTACATCTATCCCCACTGTGTCCCTGTGTCTGTCCCCATGTCCCCGTGTCTGTCCCCCTGTGTCCCCGTGTCCCCATGTCCCCTCTCGCCCCCTCTCTCCCTCCCCTCCTCTCCCTCCTCCCCTTGCCCCCTGCCCTGGGTGACTGTCCCCCCCTGCCCTGGGTGACTGTCCCCCCTGCCCTGGGTGACTGTCCCCCCTCTGCCCTGGGTGACTGTCCCCCGTCCCCTGGGTGACTGTCCCCCCTGCCCTGGGTGACTGTCCCCCGTCCCCTGGGTGACTGTCCCTCTGCCCTGGGTGACTGTCACCTCTGCCCTGGGTGACTGTCCCCCCCCTGCCCTGGGTGACTGTTCCCCCCTGCCCTGGGTGACTGTCCCTCTGCCCTGGGTGACTGTCCCCCCCCGCAGCCACCCCCTGCATCAAGGCCATCAGCCCGAGCGAGGGCTGGACCACGGGCGGGGCCACCGTCATCGTCATCGGCGACAACTTCTTCGACGGGCTGCAGGTCGTGTTCGGCACCGTGCTCGTCTGGAGCGAGGTACGGGGGGCCGGGGGGGGCCGCGGGACCCCCCCCGGGCCGCGCTGACCCCACTCGTGTGTCCCCCCCCCTCCCGCAGCTCATCACCCCCCACGCGATCCGGGTGCAGACCCCCCCCCGGCACATCCCCGGCGTCGTGGAGGTGACCCTGTCCTACAAATCCAAACAGTTCTGCAAGGGAGCCCCGGGCAGGTTCCTCTACACCGGTACGGGGGGCACGGGGGGGGGGCCCCGCCCCCAAAGGGGGGGCACAGGGCCGGGAAAGGGGGGGCAGGGCCGGGGAGGGGGCCCGGGTCCCCCGGGGGGGGGGGCACGGACCCTGGGGAGGGGAGAGAGACCCCCAGGAAGGGGGTACAGACTCCTGGAAAAGGGGACAAAGACCCCCAGAAAGGGGGTGCAGACCCTTCATCAGGGGACACAGACCCCCAGAAAGGGGGTGCAGACCCCTGGAAAAGGAGACACAGACTCTGGGGAGGGGACACAGACCCCCAGAAAAGGGGTGCAGACCCCTCATCAGGGGACACAGACTCTGGGGAGGGGACACAGACCCCCAGAAAGGGGGTGCAGACCCCTGGAAAAGGGGACACAGACCCTGGGGAGAGGGTGGAGACCCTTGGAAAAGGGGACACAGAACCTGGGAGGACCCTGGGAAGGGGACACAGACCCTGGAAAGGGGGTCTCAGATCCCCAGAAAGGGGGTGCAGACCCCTGGGATGGGGACACAGACCCTGGGACAGTGACACAGACCCGTGGGATGGGGACACAGAGCCCTGGGAAAGGGATATAGACCTCAGGAAGGGGACACAGACCCTGGGGAGAGGACACAGACCCCCAGAAAAGGGGGTGCAGATCCCTCATCAGGGGACACAGACCCTGGGGAAAGGGTGGAGATTCTGGGAAAAGGGGCCACAGACCCTGGGAGGACCCTGGGAAGGGGACACAGAGCCTGGAAAGGGGGTCTCAGATCCCCAGAAAGGGGGTGCAGACCCCTGGGATGGGGACACAGACCCTGGGACAGGGATATAGACCTCAGGAAGGGGACACAGAGCCCCGGGACAGGGACACAGACCCCTGGGAATGGGTTATAGATCCCGGGAAAGGGACACAGACCCAGGAAGGGGACACAGACCCTGGGACAGGGACAAAGACCCCTGGGAAGGGGTCACAGACCCGTGATGAGTTCCCAGCCCGGGGGTCTGACCCCCCCTGACCCCCCAGCCCTGAACGAGCCCACCATCGACTACGGGTTCCAGCGGCTGCAGAAGGTGATCCCCCGACACCCCGGGGACCCCGAGCGCCTGCCCAAGGTGGGACCCCGGGGCACTGGGGGGCACAGGGACACCCCCGGGGGGCACAGGGACACCCCTGGGCACGGGGACACCACCGGGGGGCACAGGGACACCCCCGAGGGACATGGGGACACCTGGGGGGCACAGGGACACCCTCGGGGGCACAGGGACACCCCTGGGCAT
>NW_020889315.1:0-2234 GCF_003945725.1 Corapipo altera
TGTGTTTTCCAGGGTTTAAATCACGAATTGTCTGTGTTGCTACTTTGTTGGTTTAGCTTGTCATGGCGGGGGGGGGGCCTTGCTGACTACTAAGGCCCTCCTGCCTGCCTTTACAAAAACACCTGAAGTGTTTTAGATAGGGTGTCTTTAGGCCTTCTGGCGGGAAGCCAGAGCAGACTAGTTATGTTGATCAGTGTGCTGTGTCCTCAGCAAAATAAACTACTTGTTTTCCTACCAGACCTATCACTTGCATAATTTGCAAGTGGTATCGTACTGTCCATTTCCAAGTTTTTTTTCCTCGGCAGCATTTGTACTCCCTAAGAGCTCCTTTTGCAGAGGATTGTTCCAGCAGATTTCCTATGCCTCGATCCAGTGCAGCCTCATAGTTTTTCACTCTTTCTGGAGTTTGAGAGAAGTACTCTGTGCTTGGTCAAGGACCTCCTTTAAGCTGATGTTTTCATTTGGTCCCTGTAGGAGTTGGGGGCGGAGTGCAGTTTGCAGGTGCGGACCTTGTCCTTCTCACAGTAGCATTCCAGCATCTTGCCGTGCTGGGGCACTTCCTCTCAGCTAAAACCTGGGCACCACAGGGGCCCGCCAAGCCGTAGTTTTTTTTTTTTCCTTTTCTGGGTGTTCTTTGTGCTGTGCTTGCTCAGATGGGCTTGGCACAGGGAGGCCGTGCAGGTCAGGCAAGTCTTCACGGCTGGATGGGATCCTGAAGGCAGAAATTACACAGGATCACCTCCGCTTGCTGCCCCAAGCTTTCCTCCTTCTGGTTGCATTCCTTGCAAAAGCTGTGACCGTACCCCAGAGACATGGGGTTCCCGTAAATGTCCAGGCAGATAGACGAGGTCAGCCTGTCCTTCAGCCTGACCGCAGCACCCACCTAGGCCATGGCGCCTGAGCCTCGTGACAGGGCTTGAGAGCAAGGAGCAGAGCACTGGTGGGATACTGAAAGCAGAACTGTGGGGCATGAAGTCACCCTGCGTTCGGATGTGCCCATAGTAACCTGGGCACTGGGGCCCTCAGCCACTCATAAAATAGGACATGCCCAAGAAACTACCATTATGAAAATGAAGTGGTATTTGCAAGAGAGAGCCAAGCCAGGACCAAAAGGGGTCCTGCATCTCCATGAAGTCGTTGCTAAGGGGGCACAAGATAGCCCCACTACCACTGAGGTGGATATGGTAAACTACCAAATAGGGCGTTGGGGACTTCCATATGAGCAATTGACACCGGAACAACAGAAGAGTGCATGGTTTACCGATGGTAGTGGAACGGGGACTAGGAAGTGGCGTGCGGTGGCTTTCAATCCTGCCTCCCAAACTCGACTAGTGCTGGAAGGCTCTCAAGGGAGTAGCCAATTGGCTGAATTAGCTGCTGCATGGCAAGCAATAGATGCAATGCCATGTAATCAAATTTGCTACCTCTATACTGATTCATGGACTGTTGCCCAAAGATTAGTAAATTGGCTAGGTAAATGGCAATGTGACTCCTGGAAAATTAGACCAAAAGAGGTGTGGGGTAAGGAATTTTGGCAACAGATCTGGGATGCTCTGAAAAATCGGGACGTTCGTGTATTCCATGTTGATGCCCACACGAAACAGGAAACTGAAATGGCAAGGTGGAATGCCCATGTCGACCACCTAGCCAGGGTGCAGAAAGCAGTTGTGACTAGTCCCGAGGATCATGCCCTGGCCTTATGAGCACATGATAAGTCTGGGCATGCAGGGCGAGATGCCACACTTGCTTGGGCAAGGGTTCGGGGAATCCTTATACCTCATGTAGCTATCCAGCAAGTACTCAGCGAGTGTACCGTATGCCAACTCCTAAAGGAGCGCAAAGTCAACTCATTACCACTAGGGCATGTGAAACGCGGAACACGCGGTGGAGAAATATGGCAAATTGACTAACATGGGTCTGGCACTGTTAAATCCTGTGCAGGGGGACATCGCCAAGCCCCTGCTATTAGGATTGAAGAACACTACAGATCATCAGTTAACGATACCTCCGATAGAATGGGTTGAAGTATACCATATGCTCAGCCTACCGGTTAAGCCCATAGATCAGAAATAGTTTGCAGGTGACCGGGTGTGGTACCAAGCCCCAGGTGTCAGAAGGTCCTACCCAGCACCTGAGATGGTGGAAAAAGATTTGTATCGGCGGAGAGGCTCGGACAGAATTGCACATGAATCAATATGATTGGCAAAAATGTCCCCTTTATTAGAGGAAAGGCA
>NW_020889316.1:0-2232 GCF_003945725.1 Corapipo altera
TTTTTTTTTTTCCCTCCACGAAAGATGCAACGATAGGAGTTCGCCCTTGTAACAGGAGGTTTGTGAAGCGAGTGAATTGGATTTTTTGGTGGGTGTTTCCCCTCCCGTGCCGTGAGCGCTGTGCCGGCGCCTGCAGTTCCCCTGTGCCCCCGCAGGGGGCGCTGCGAGCCCGGCGTTCCCGCTCGGAGACAGCCGCGTATGGGAACACCCGTAATCTGCGGGGATGTATAGACTTCATAAAGGGCTTCGTTTATACAAATAACCTCTGTACAAACTGTCCATGAGCCAGCAGTGCACCTTGGCGGCCAGGAGGGCCAATGGTATCCCGAGGTGCATTAGGAAGAACTCTGACAGCAGGTCGAGGGAGGTGATCCTGCCTCTCTATTCAGTCCTGATGAGGCCTCACCTGGTGTGCTGTGCCCAGTTCTGTGCTTCTCAGGAAAAGAGAGACATGGAGCTCCTGCAGCAGGTCTAGTGGAGGGCAACAAAGATGATTAAGGGACTGGAGCATCTCTCTTTAAATACAATTTAAAGTATAACTGGAGCATCTCATGTAGTGACAGGCCAAGGGGGAATGGCTTCAAACTGAAAGAGAATAGGTTTAGAATAGTTATAAGAAAGAATTCTTTACTGGCACAGGTTGCCTAGAGAAGTTGTGGGTGCCCTATCCCTGAAAGTGTTCAAGGCCACGTTGGGTAAAGCTTTGAGCAACCTGGTGTAGTGGAAGTTGTCCTTGCTCATGGCAGGGGAGTTGGAATGAGATGATCTTTAAGGTCCCTTCAACCAAAACCATTCTATGATTCCAGATAAAGACTTTTGTCTAGAGGAATACCTAGAAAACACAAAGGTTCTGCTGGAGTGTAGCTTGTACTTTATGCTGGTGGTAAGTGTCAGGAGGTTGTTACCACTGTGATGGTGGTGATGGCGAGCAAATTTCCGTAAGTAAACCACTGAAAAAAATGTATTTGTAACAAGAAACGATATGCTGTTTTGGTGATTTGTTTTGACCGTTAAAGTAAAAATCACGTTGCATTTAATAAAGGGAAAAGCTTGTGTTTGGGCCCTATAATGGATGTGAGCTGTGGGTGAGCACCTTTAAGCACTGCCCCCACCCTTCCGTGTTTCTTTGGCTGTATAGTTGCCAACAAGTGTTCACATCAGGTGCTTCCATCCTGTTCCCCCAGGAGCTCCACAGAGTCCACGTGTCTGGCAGCGCAGCCACATGAGGATGTGGTGCCATGTTTCTACCTGAAAGGAGGTTGTTGCAAGGTGAGGGCTGGTCTCTTCTCCCAAGCAACGAGTGATAGGACTAGACAACAGTCTTAAGCTGCACCAGGTGAGGTCTAGGTTGGACATTAGAAACATTTTTTTCACAGAAAGAGCAATTAGACATTGGAATGGCTGCCCAGGGAGGGGGTGGAGTCACCATCCACAGAGGTGTTTAAGGAAAAACTGGACATGGCCTAGCTGACAGGGTGGTGTTCGGTCATAGGTTGGACTCCATGATCTCAGAGGCCTTTTCCAACCTAATCGATTTTGTGATTCTCTTTGAGGTGACCTTTTCTCAGTAAACCAGTGCAGTGGCTGGAGCAGGAACCCTGTAACACAGCGATGGCTGGGTGCGATGAGACCCGCACTTCCCGCTCCTCAGGCACGCGTGTAACCACAGGGCATGGAATTTTCGGCGAGGGGGGGAAGCGGGAAGCGCTGCCTTCGCACCGCCAGACAGATCGCGCCCGGCGCGGGAGCGTGAGCGGCCCAGAGCGCCGCACCCCTGCGCTCACCCGCCGGCAGAGCCGCGGAGGGTGCGGGAGCCGCCGGGTCTCGGTCCCCAGCGGGTTTTTACGCTCCGTCTCTTCCTGGGGAGGGGATCCTGGCCCAGTTCCCGGGGAGAGAATCCCAACGCGCATTACCGGTGGTGGCGGGAAGCAGGGTTTTGTATCTTGGAGCAGAGTTGTTTCACAGCTCCCTTCGATAGCTCAGCTGGTAGAGCGGAGGACTGTAGAGGCGCGGCCCGCGGGAATCCTTAGGTCGCTGGTTCGATTCCGGCTCGAAGGAGACGCTCGGTTTTGCCGCGCGGGGCGGCCCCGCCGTTACTTTTTCATTCCTTTGCCGTCGGGAGGCGCCGCCGTTGCCGCCGGGCGCGGGAGCGGCTCGCGGGCGCTCGCGGCGGTGCGTTACGGGGCTCCCCGCGCCGGGAGGACCCGCCCCCTCCCCCCGGCCCCGTCACAC
>NW_020889317.1:0-2231 GCF_003945725.1 Corapipo altera
TTACTCAGGGCTCATGCTAACAAACTCTCTTCCTGCCCACCAACTGCCATTGTTAGAGCTGTGGAAGGAAAGCAGGGATTTAAAAAGTTGCTCCCAAGGCATTCCTTGTGATGTCCTGCATCGTGTGAAACTGTGCATCTCTGTTTGTTGACATGGTCAGATGAGAATCATGTTCCAAGCCAGTCACCAAACACGGGGACATTCTGTCAACAAGATGCTGAGTGTCACAAAGCAGCAGAAGCTGAAGACTTTGGCAACAAAGTCCTGTGCTGTAGGGCCACTGCCCCCCAATTTAGTTAGAAGCCAGGCAGCAATGCCCAACTCTTTGCGAGCTTTGTCCCTTCACTGAACGGATTTCAAAGCTCCTCCAAGTGCGTGGGAAGGAAATCAGAATCATAGAATGATAAGGGGTTGGAATGGCCCTTAAAGATCATCTAGTCCCAAACCCCCCTGCCATGGGCAGAGACACCTTCCACTAGCCCAGGTTGCTCCAAGCCCCGTCCAACCTGGCCTTGAACACTGCAAGGGATGGGGCAGCCACAACTTCCCTGGGCAACCTGTGCCAGGGTCTCACCACCCCCACCGGGAAGAATTTCTTTTGTTTATCTAACCTAAATTTCCCCTTTTTCAATTTGTCCCCATTACTCCTTGTCCTACGGAACATTACTCCTTTCACTACGGAAATCATGTTTTAAACTCAGTATTGCTTTTTCAGGGTGCAAACTGGTGGCTAAATGGGAAACAAGCCCAAGGGGTGGGTTAGAAATTGGAAGCCAGCCCCAAGGCATATCACCTGAGGGAAGAGAAGGGTCCATCTCTTCCCCCGGAGCATCAGGAGCTGGTCTCACCCATCTCGGAGTCCGGGACTAGCATTGAGGCAGCCTGGAAAAAGCAGGATAAGAGAGTAAGAATTACTCTACTGAAATGGAAATCTCTCCCCAGGCCGTGAGAGCAGGCTGCCCCTGCACCTCACAGGGGAAGGCCTCGGGCCCTGCCTCCGTTTCAAGTTTGCGGAACTGGACATGGGGGGAGTTTTGGTTGGAGAAGCCTACAGCTACGAGGTGAGCAGCAGGGGCTGGGCTAGATCCTGATGGCTCCTGGGGCAGAGGGGAGCCTGGTGGACCTGTGGAATTTCTGGCAACTTGGGCAGTTGTGAGCAGGGAATATTTGACATACTAGTCAAATCTGGGGAATTTCACAGAATCTGGGTCCTTTTCCGGGATTTGAAAGGTGTTGTCTGTGGTTCACAAAACCCCAATTCCTGCTTTTTGGCAACCTCCCTTGGAGATCAGCTGGGATGCTTTCTGCAAAACAGCCACTCAACACATGAAAGCAACACTGGGTCAAAAAGCTGAAGTGTTCAGAGGCTTCTGTTCCAGCCTCAGACTCAAGGCACCTGTTGTCCTGTTTTGGCTTCTGCCACGTAGCAGCACAGAGCATCTTCTGCCTTTCCAGGGGTTAATAATTTATTAGAAAGCAGCTCAGCCTTCTGTAAGAAAGGAAGGTTGCTCATGTATTTCCATTTTGCTTTCTTGCTGCTGCAGGCAATCCTGGTTAACACAGGAGCTATCAACGCTCCCTTCAAACTCATCCCTCCAACCACAGCCCACGGCTCCTGCTTCACCTTTCAGCCCCAGCAGGGCATCGTTCCACGCAATGGGATCCTGCCCATCCAGATCTTCTTCAGTTCCAGCACCCTGGGGGAGTTCGAGGAAGAGTTCCATTTCAATGTGGCTGAATGCCCTAAGCCTGTGACCTTGACTATCAGGTGAGGAAGGCTCTGGGAGCTTGGTGGACACATCTGTAGCTGTCTCTGAGTAATCATCTCTCACCTGCCTCATTTGGTGGTGGAGCAGAGAAAAAAGGTGTTGCTTGAGGTCTTAGTCTTGGCTCTGATGTTGGCATCCCCTTAGTGTGGGGGTGCCTTCTGCCCAGTGCAGGTACCCAGGAGCTGGAGTGACTCCTTCCTGCAGGGACTTCCTTCCGTTTTGGCCGTGCCAGGCAGTGGGAAGGCATCAGCTCTGGGCAGTTGCTGGTCTGGGATGTCCCCTATGAACACCCAGGGCTTTGGAGATGGGCCAGCCTGGGTGACTCTGCAGCCAGAAGAAGTGGTTCTAAAATCCTCTGTTAATGATCCGTGCCAAAGGGGCAGCAGCAGCCTCACATCATCCCTCATGCCCGTGCACAGGCACAGGCTGTGCTCCTGAGTCCTGTGCAGGGAGTGCTCTGGG
>NW_020889318.1:0-2230 GCF_003945725.1 Corapipo altera
AGAGCCATGGAAAGGTTTGGGCTGGAGGGGACCTTAATGCTCATCTCATTCCCCCACCCCTGCAAGGGACAGGGACACCTTCCACTAGCCCAGGTTGCTCCAAGCCCCATCCAACGTGGCCTTGAACACTTGGAGGGACGGGGCAGCCACCCTCACAGGGAAGAATTTCTTCCCAATATCCCATCCAACCCTACCCTCGGACAGTAGGAAGCTCTTGGCCCATGTCCTGTCACTCCAGGCTGCCTCAGTTTAAGGAGACTGAAGTGTTTTGCTAAGGAGGATGAGTTTTGTGGTAGACCAAACCGCTCTCTCTCAGCAATTGTAAATCCGAAATGAAGAGGCTCCAACCGAGGAAGTATGGAAAAAAGGAAGAAATAACAACCCTTTATTAAAGAATATATGTATATTGGCAAAACCAGCAAAAGAACACAGAAACAACTAAACAATAATCCTGTTCCCAAAAGTCCCGTTCAAAAAGGAAACAGTCTGATACTTCTCTGTCCTCTAGTGCGATTCCAATCACGGGTGACACTGTTGGGTCACTGGAGGAGCAGAGCCTGCAGTGCTCAGTGTTGGTCAGCAGGCTCTGCTGGGCTCTGGGAGCCCCAGATCGCAGGAGAAGCCGACAATGGAGATTCCCCCCCTCACATAGGAGGGGAAGGGGAAAAGGAGAAAGAAGGGCGGTTTCTTTCCCATTAAACTCACGCTGTCTGCGGCTGGTTGTAGCCAGGACTCCTCCCTTTGGTTGATGAGCACAAACTCTCTGATGAAAACTGAGCAGATTCTGGCTGGAGGGCAGCCAGGTGACCAGGTCGAGAGCAAAACAGCCTCAGAGCTTTTCCAACACACACACACCCCTTGCCTCCATTAAGGCAGAAAGTGAAGTGCCCCTATCCAAGGAGAGGAGGGGAGAAAAACTCCTCACCCCCTCCCCAGCCTTAGAGAGGGCTATCAGCCTGGAACGTAGTTCTGCCAGCCAGCTCCTTTGTGTAGGTCAATCACCCAAGGCAGAAAACTGTCCTTCCCTTTCAACATCTCTCCCCCACATTGCAGCAAGGGAAAGAAAATTCCTGTTTGTTTTTTTAGAACAGGTAAACCCATGACAAAGGCCCTTGTCCAAAGTCATTCTCCTGCTCTCTTGGAGCCCCTTTGGTCACTGAAACATGCCCAAAGCTCTTCCAGGAAAGAAGAGAGTCCATTATTGTTCATTTATTCAGTTTAAGACTTGAGTTACAGCTAGGCCAGTTCCTCATCCTTCAAGGATCCTCCTTAACCTTTCTCCTCCCTCCTGTCTCTCTGCCACCAGGCTTAGCACATTGTACCCCAGGGTCAGGACTTGAGGCCAGCGCTGGAGGGTGGACAGTGGGTGTTGAAGGGAAGAACTTTATTTTTTTTCTATCACAGTCTTGGGGGACATTGGCAGGAGAAATCATTTCATTGGCTTCTTCATGGATTGTAGAGCTGACATAAAACCTCTCTTGAAGGAAGTTGTACAAAGGCTTCACCCATGGAGACTCTTTGCCCTGAAGTCCAGAGGAGAAAGGAGTCTATACCTCAACAACCCAATAGCTCACACAGGTGCTCACTGGGCTCCTCCTGCACCTCCTCCAAGAGGAACAGAACCCCATTGCTTCAGTGGCTCCAAAGCAGGCCTTGGGCTTGCTGTGCAAAAACCACACAGTGGCCAAAGTGCAAAGCCCAGGGGAAAAGAGCAGGTTTGACCATTCTCTCACAGGGACTGAGCTCCGCAGTGCCTCTGCCCAGGTGCTGCTCTGGGGATCCCTTGGTTGGTGAGGAACAGACAGGAATGTACTCTTTCCATTTCATCTGTGGTTTTGTGGGGGTTCCTGTGTCCTGCCCGGGCCAACTCACACTGACAGTTCAGTGGCACAGCAAAGCCAGGCTTATTCCCTGCTCCACAATGCAAGAAGAAACCAAGAGCTGACTGTGAGTTTCCTTGTAACAGAACAAGACACAGGCACAGGTTGCCCAGAGAAAAGTGTGGCTACCTCATCCCTCCAAGTGTTCAAGGCCAGGTTGGATAGGGCTTGGAGCAACCTGGGCTAGTGGAAGGTGTCATTATTTCTGTCCCTGGCAAGGGTTGGAATGAGATGAGCATTAAGGTCCCCTCCAGCCCAAACCTTTCCATGACTCTATGACCTCATGGCTCTATGACCTCATGACTCTATGACCTCATGACACTATGACCTCATGTCTCCATGGCTCTGTG
>NW_020889319.1:0-530 GCF_003945725.1 Corapipo altera
GGGGGGGCAGGGGGCAGGGGACAGGGCTGGGGTCCTGCCCCGGGGTGGCCTCGGAGGACAGGAGATGTCCCCCCCAGGGATGTCCCCTGTCCTCACCCCAGGGATGTCCCACCCCAGGGATGTCCCACTGTGTCCCCACCCCAGGGATGTCCTGTGTCCCCACAGGGAGCACCGGGTCCCCAGGGATGTCCCACACTGTCCCCACCCCGGGGATGTCCCCTGTCCCTACAGTGAGCACTGGGACTGTCCCAGGGATGTCCCACACTGTCCCCACCCCGGGGATGTCCCCTGTCCCTACAGTGAGCACTGGGACTGTCCCAGGGATGTCCCACACTGTCCCCACCCCAGGGATGTCCCACCCCAGAGAGGTCCCCTGTCCCCACTGATTTCTGTCCCTGCAGAGCCACCAGGCCCCGTGTCCCCTCCTGTCCCCACGTCCCCTGTCCCCATGCCCTCACCGTGCTGTGTCCCCATGTCCCCTCCTGTCCCCTCCTGTCCCCACGTCCCCTGTCCCTCACCGTGCTGTGTCC
>NW_020889319.1:630-2230 GCF_003945725.1 Corapipo altera
GGGGGGGCAGGGGGCAGGGGACAGGGCTGGGGTCCTGCCCCGGGGTGGCCTCGGAGGACAGGAGATGTCCCCCCCAGGGATGTCCCCTGTCCTCACCCCAGGGATGTCCCACCCCAGGGATGTCCCACTGTGTCCCCACCCCAGGGATGTCCTGTGTCCCCACAGGGAGCACCGGGTCCCCAGGGATGTCCCACACTGTCCCCACCCCGGGGATGTCCCCTGTCCCTACAGTGAGCACTGGGACTGTCCCAGGGATGTCCCACACTGTCCCCACCCCAGGGATGTCCCACCCCAGAGAGGTCCCCTGTCCCCACTGATTTCTGTCCCTGCAGAGCCACCAGGCCCCGTGTCCCCTCCTGTCCCCACGTCCCCTGTCCCTCACCGTGCTGTGTCCCCATGTCCCCTCCTGTCCCCTCCTGTCCCCATGTCCCCATGCCCTCACCATGCTGTGTCCCCATGTCCCCATGTCCCCACCCTGTGTCCCCATGTCCCCATGTCCCCGTGTCCCCATGTCCCCACCCTGTGTCCCCATGTCCCCATGTCCCCGTGTCCCCACCCTGTGTCCCCATGTCCCCATGTCCCCGTGTCCCCGTGTCCCCACCCTGTGTCCCCATGTCCCCCTGTCCCCATGTCCCCACCCTGTGTCCCCCTGTCCCCGTGTCCTCACCGTGCTGTGTCCCCAGCAGTCGGTTGAAAACCTCCTTGACCACGATGGGGTTGAGTTTGATGAGTTTGGGCAGCGCCTGAATCACCTCTTTCTGCCCCAAAACAGCAACAGACAGTCAGGGGACACAGAGGGGACACAGAGGGGACAGGGGGGGACACAGAGAGGACAGGAGGGGACAGGAGGCGACACAGAGGGGACACAGAGGGGACAGGGGGGGACAGAGGGGACACACAGAGGGGACAGGAGGGGACACAGAGGGGAGAGGAGGGGACAGAGGGGACACAGAGAGGGGACAGAAGGGGACACAGAGGGGAGAGGAGGGGACAGGAAGGACAGGAAGGACGGGGGGACAGGAGGGGACACTGGGGACAGAGAGGGGACACAGAGGGGACAGGGAAGACAGGAGGGGACAGAGAGGACACAGAGAGGGGACAAGAGGGGACAGGAAGGACAGGGGGGTAGGAGGGGACATTGGGGACACAGAGGGGACACACAGAGGGGGCACAGAAGGGACAATGGGGACATGGAGAGGTAACAGAGGGGACGGGAGGTGACACACAGAGGGGACACACAGAGGGGACACACAGAGGTGACATTGGGGACACAGAGGGGACACACAGAGGGGACACACAGAGGGGACACACGGGACACACAGAGGGGACAGGAGGTGACACACAGAGGGGACACACAGAGGGGACACTGGGGACACAGAAAGGGGACAGGAGGTGACACCCAGAGGTGACACCCAGAGGGGACAGGAGGTGACACACAGAGGGGACACCCAGAGGGGACAGGAGGTGACACACAGAGGGGACACCCAGAGGTGACACAGAGGGGACACCCAGAGGGGACACCCAGGGGACACCCAGAGGGGACACCCAGAGGTGACACACACAGGGGACACACAGAGGTGACACAGAGGGGACACCCAGA
>NW_020889320.1:0-2228 GCF_003945725.1 Corapipo altera
TTCCTCAGAAACATTTTTAGTGGGATAAACAAAAAGTGGATCCAGCTCCTGGTTGTTCCTCAATAACAGTTTTAGTGGGATTAATGAAAGTGGATCCAATTCCTTGTTGTCCCTCAGTAACGTTTTTAGTGGGATAAACAAAAAGTGGATCCATCTCCAGGGGAGATTATTCCCAAAGTTCAGCCAGGAGACTGCCTTGGCTCCCTCCACACGGATAACAACAACTCCAACATCTGGGCACCTTTGACTGGGATAAAACTCTCTGGGATCTCTGGGACACAACCCCCCAGCCCGGAGCTCCTCGGCCGCGGCGAGGGCCGGGATGGCTCCTGTTTTCCCAGGAATCCGTGTGAAAGGACACACATTGCTCCGGATCCGCCTCCCGCCCCCCTGCTCTGGCTGTGCCGGTGGAAAATCCGGGTCTGGAGGTGCCCTCGGCCCCCCGGTGGCCTCGAGGGGGGTGATAAGGGTGGGAACTCGGGCGCGTGGGGTGATAGCTCGGCCCAGATAAGGTTTTACCTGGGAATAAAGCCCGGCGTAAATCCCCCTTTTCCCAGGCCGAGCCGAGCCCGCGGCGAAGATGAGGCTGGTTCTGCTCCTCAGTGCCCTCCTCGGGGCTTCCCTGGCCCTGGAGACCTTCGTGGGGTGAGTTCCTCTGGGGTTTGGTTCGAGCTCAGCTTTGCGAAACCCGCCCGGGGCACATTCCTGGCGTTCTCCGACCGATTCCTCCCGTTCCTTTGGTTCCCTGGTGTTTGAAGGAACCTCTCTCCGCTCGAATTCAGGTTTTCTGAGGAGCTGAGCTCCTGAATTCCTGCTCATCCAAGGCTTTTTTTTTGGCTTTTGCTGTTCCCCAAGCCTTGAGCCGGACCTAAACCTCGAGCTTGACAGACCCAGTCCAGCACAAAGCAGAGGTGAAAACCAGAGCCTGGCTTGGGATCAGAGATCTCTCCCATTATTTTCCAAGTTTATATCTCCTCCTTTCCCTCATTTCTGCCTTCGTGAGCGATCCAAACCCTCGTCTCCAACCGTTAAATTCCAGAGGTTTATCTTTAGGTTGCGTTGCAAAAATTGTCTCTGACCACGGAAGGACTTTTAATAATTAAAGGTGACGAAAAACCTGATCAAGAAATCCTGGGATTCAGTGAGTGAGCGCTGGACCCCAGTGAGTAAATCACGGAGATTTAAGGATTAAGAGTAAAAAATAATATATATATAAAATATATATAATTTATATAGATATCACTTACTCAAACTCAGGGCTTTGTGAGGCCAGGAGATTACACTTAAACTTTGCTCGTTTAATCCTGGACTGAATTCCCATGAATCCAGCGACATTTTCAGGAACATCCATTCCTGAAATAAAACAGAGGTGGAGAATCCAATAACAAGTTATTAACGTGGAAAAACATTGATTTAAGTTGGTCCAACCCCAAAAAAACCTCATCCCTGAGCTGGGCAGAGGGAGGGACCAGCTGTGAGCCGGTGGTGAATAAACCCCCACAAATCTGAGCTCGGTTTTTACCCTCTTTGTCCCCATTTTAAGGTGTATTTTCCAGCTCTGGAGATGTCTCTGGAATTGATCCCGGGCCGTTCTTCCAGTTGTTGTCCCTCCCTCCACAGCTGGTGGAGCGAGGCGCTTCCAGAGGGGGATTCATTCCCCCTTGGAATGGCGTCACCCAGCAACGATGCGGGACTGAACCCAGGAACAAATCCCGGTTTTGGTGCCCCCCAAACTCCACCACGACGTCATTTTCCTGCCGAAAAAAACCAACTCATAAATTGAGTTTTATGAGTTTATGACCAGGGCTGGTCCTTCTGAGCGGCCAAACCCTCCCCCAGCCGTCGCCTCCCTCCCGGTGAAGGTGCCGGTTGTTGGATGAACCCTCGGGTGACGCCGGGAGGATTAAACGAACCCCCCGGGCAATTAACCCCGTTAATTAGCCGTTTCAGTGACTGCTCCTGAAGGCCCTGATTCCGTGCAGGCACCAGGTTCTCCGGATCAAGGCCAGAAATGAGGAGGAGGTGAGGCAGCTGCAGCTCCTGGAGTCGCTGGAGCACCTCGAGGTACGGCCTGGGAGGGTTTGGGAATGTTCCAGGTGGGGCAGGGCTTTGGAAATGGGGTCAGGGCACGGATTTGGGGCTCATTTGGAGGGTTTCTATCCCGCTGCCATAAATATTTTTACCGTCCTAATAGAGTAGAAATATGAAATATATCAATATAAATCTAT
>NW_020889321.1:0-235 GCF_003945725.1 Corapipo altera
AGGGGCTCCCAGTCACCCCCAGGATGGGCCCAGTCACCCCCAGGATGAGCCCAGTCACCCCCAGGATGGGCCCAGTCACCCCCAGGATGGGCCCAGTCACTTTTAGTCATGCCCTGTCTGATCCCAGCATGATCCCAGTCACTCCCAGTCTGATTCCATTCTCTCCTATTAGGATCCAAGGTACCCCCTGCAAGGTCCCAGTTGCTCCCAGTCAGTCCCAGTATAATCCCAGTCA
>NW_020889321.1:335-2227 GCF_003945725.1 Corapipo altera
GATCCCAGTCTTCCCCCAGCATGGTCCCAGTCAATCCCAGTTGCCCCCTTGTACATCCAGTCACTCCCAGGTGCTCCCAGTCCAAGTCACTCCCAGTGTGGTCCCAGGATGGTTGCAGACACTCCCAGTATATCCCAGTTGCCCTCAGCATGCTCACAGTCATACCCAGTTACTTCCACTTTCACCAGGATGCTTCCAGTTCCCATCAGCACAATCCCAGTCACTCCCAGTCTATGCCAGTTGCCTCCAGCATGCACCCTGCCACTCCCAGTCACTCCCACTTTCTTCCAGGTTGATCCCAGTTTCTCCAAGTGTGTCCCCAGTTGCCTTCCAGCATGGCCCCACTGGTTCCCAGTTCCCCTCTATGTAGTTCCAGTCACTCCCAATAGGATCCCAGTCACTCCCAATCATTCCCAATAGGATCCCAGTTGCCCCCAAGGTGGTCCCAGTTGCTCCCAGTCCCCTCCCCAGGATGGATCCTTTCCCTCTCAGGGACTCCCAGTCTGAGTCCAGTCTGGCCCCAGGCATTTTCAGTCACTGCCTGGACAATGCCATTTGCCCCTGCATGGTCCCAGTTGCTCTCAGTATGATCCCACTATGAGTCCAGTCACCCCCAGTATAATCCCAAGAGCTTGGACACACTTCCAGTACAAATCCAGTTTGATCCCAGTCATCCCCAGTATGGTTGCAGTGCCTCTCACATACTCCCAGGAGTATTGCAGTCACTCCCAGGATGATCCCTGTCATCCCCACTGTGATCCCAGTATGAGCCCAGCAGGGGCCCAGCTGCTCCCACTATGATCCCCCTGGCATGGTTCCAGTTACTCCCATTAACCACTTCTCTGGTTCCAGTAACTCCCAGTATGATCCCAGCCATTCCCAGTACAATACCACTCTATCCTAGGAGAATCTAAGTTACCCCTGCATGGTCCCAGTTGCTCCCAGTCACCCCACTACAGTTCCAGTCCCTCCCAGTATGATCCCTGTCACTGCCAGTCTCTCCCAGTCTCTCCCAGTCGACCTCAGCATGCTCCCAGTCACACCAATTATGCTCCCAGTCAGTCCCAGTGTGGTCCTGGTCACTTCCAGTATGATCCCAGTTGCCCCCAGCGTGGTTGCTTCGGGATGGATCAGGAATGGGGACCACCCGGAGTTCCCCCCATGTCACCCCGTTCTGGGGGGCTCTGGGGGGCACCTGCACCCCAACACGGCACCAGCGCTCCCCAAAAGGGGCCGGGACCCCCCGACACCGCCCCACAGACCCACAAGGACCCCCCAGCCCGCTCAGAGCCCACCCAGAGCCCCCAAAGCCCAACTGTGGGGAGACCTTTCTGGGCACTGGGGGTGCCGGGAGCCCCCCCGGCTGCGGGGGCAACTCCTCCGTGTGCGGGCAGAGCCGCAGCGCCCAGCGCTCCCCACCTCGAGCCCAGCGGCGCCCCCCCCTCGCCCCCAGTGCCCCCCGGGACGGCAATTTGGGCAGGGGGGAGGGGGGGGCGCCCAGGCCGGGCCCCCCCGCGCTGTCCCGGCCGTGGCGGCTGCGGCGGGGGCCGAGTGCGGGCGGGAGCGGCCAAGAGCCCAGCGCTGCCCCATCCCGACCTGCCCCAGCTCCAGCCCTGCTCCTGCCGCGGGAGGCCATGGCTTTGGGGGCAAGGGGGGGGCAAGGGGGGCCCAAGGGGGGGCCCAAGGGGGCTGGGCCAGGGGGGGAAGGGCTGCAGGGGGCGGATCCCGGAGGAGGAAACCCGCCCAAAGCGGCGGCCCAGCCGAGGGAGGAGCCGAGCGGCAGCACAAAGAAGAGCAGCCCAAAGGTGCTGGCGGTCGCTCGGCAATGGCGGGGGGGGCGAGAGCGGTTTGGGGGCCCCCCGTGAGAGCCGGGGGGGAACCCCGGTAGCCGC
>NW_020889322.1:0-2227 GCF_003945725.1 Corapipo altera
CCCAGCCCAACTCCTCCCTGGGAAGGAGTTCAGGGAACAAGGGGGTTCCCTGGGAATCTCGGGGCTCAGGGCGGGGTCTCCCTTCCCCTTTCCCGCCTTTTCCATCCCCACATTCCATAAAAACCCCTCTGAGTGGATCCTGAGTGTCCTTTATCCTGGAATGGTTTGGGTGGGAAGGGACTTTAAATCCCATCCCATTCCATGTTCAGGGACACCTCCCGCTATCCCAGGGAATCCAACCCAGCCTTGGACACTCCCAGGGATCCAGGGGCAGCCACAGCTTCTCTGGGAATTCCAGCCCAGCCCCTCCCCACCCTCCCAGCCAGGAATCCCTTCCCAATCTCCCCCCCAAATCTCCCCTTTCCCACTGGGATCCATTCCCTGGGTCCCGTCCCCCCGGGTTCAGGACGTGCAGCCCTTTCCCGGCAGTGCCGGATCCGGGGGTGTCTGGATTTGTTCTCCACGTCATTCCTGGCCTTTCTATCCCTAATTCCCGGGCCGGGTCACACCTGGGTGTGAATGAGCTTCGCTGAATGTCACGGTCGGGCTCAAATTCCCTCGGGATGAGGCACAGCCGGGATGTGACACCGGAGCTGCAGGGACAGGAGGTGCTCCGGGGGCTCACAACGACCCGCTGAGATCCATGGATGTTTTTCCCGGGATCCTCGTGTCCCTGTGAGTTTGTCCCGGGATCCTCGTGTCCCTCCGGCACGGACATTTGCTGTAGGATGTGGAGTGAGTCATAAAAACAGGGAATCGTGGAATGGGTTTTGTGGGAAGGGATGTTAAAGCTCGTCCTGTTCCGATCCTGACACCTCCCGCTGTTCCAGGGAATCCAACCTTTCCTTGGACACTCCCAGGGATCCAGGGGCAGCCACAGCTTCTCTGGGAATTCCAGCCCAGCCCCTCCCCACCCTCCCAGACAGAAATCCCTTCCCAATCTCCCACCCACAGGATCCCAAACTCGTTTATGAGGGAAAAAAACCCTTAAATCCCATCCCATTCCATGTTCAGCGACACCTCCCGCTATCCCAGGTCTCCCCAGACTTTGGGAATCTCTAACTCGGGAAGCAGAACCCCCCGGGAGCACCTGGGCATGGATTAGATCCCACTCCCATCATTCCCAGGGACACAGAGCATGGATTAGATCCCACTCCAGCCATTCCCAGGGACACAGGACATGGATTAGATCCCACTCCAACAATTCCCAGGGACACAGGACACGGATTAGATCCCAATCCAGCCATTCCATGGACACAGGACATGGATTAGATCCCAATCCAGTCATTCCATGGACACAGGACATGGATCAGATCCCACTCCAGCCATTCCCAGGGATAAAAGACATGGATTAGATCCCACTCCAGCCATTCCCAGGGACACAGGACATGGATTAGATCCCACTCCAGCCATTCCATGGACACAGGGTATGGATTATATCCCAATCCAGCCATTCCCAGGGACACAGGACATGGATTAGATCCCTCTCCCATCATTCCCAGGGACACAGAGCATGGATTAGATCCCACTCCAACAATTCCCAGGGACACAGGACACGGATTAGATCCCAATCCAGCCATTCCATGGACACAGGACATGGATTAGATCCCAATCCAGTCATTCCCAGGGACACAGAACATGGATTAGACCCCACTCCCATCATTCCCAGGGACACAGGACATGGATCAGATCCCACTCCAGCCATTCCCAGGGACACAGAGCATGGATTAGATCCCACTCCAGCCATTCCATGGACACAGGACATGGATTAGATCCCACTCCTGTCATTCCCAGGGACACAGAGCATGGATTAGATCCCACTCCAGCCATTCCATGGACACAGGGCACGGATTAGGTCCCCCAAAATTTCCCAGGGCGTTGTCTTGGATTCATCCCGAACCTCCGCAGCCCCCCAAAAACTCCCCCCCTCGAGTCATCCCTGCGGACACCCCACCCCCCCTTTTTCCCCCTCTCCCTCTTCCCCCCCCCCCCCGAACCGGCCGGAAAAGCCGGGAATGTCCAGAAAAACCGGGAACGGCCGGGAACGGCCGGGCTTTGTCCTCCCGGAGAGGCGGCTCAGCCTTGGGAGCTCAACCCCGGAGCCACTCGAGGGGCAGGGACGGAACGAGGCGGCCGCTTCTCCTCCTCGTCCCTCTCCGCCTCTGACGCCAAGAGACCCCCGCTCCCCCCCCCCTTTTTTTTTTTTTTTTTTTTTTTTTTTTTTCCC
>NW_020889323.1:0-2226 GCF_003945725.1 Corapipo altera
CGGGATGTGCGACAGCTGAGGCTTTTTTTTGGAGCAGTTTGGGAATCAATGCCACGTCCAGCGGGAAGGAGATTCCCGCTGCTTTGGGGCAGGGAAGGGCTGACCTGGAGCACGGCCCCAGCTCTGCCATCACTCGGTGCATCATCCCGGGAAAGTGTTGGGATTGCCTGGAACCAGGGCGGGAAGGAATCCATAAAATGTCCACACCTGGCTCGCTGGGTCGGTTCGGTGGAAGCACCTCCGGACTCAACTCGGGATGGAATTCCTGGACTCCAGGAGGAAATCTGGCCTTAAACCACGACCCCTCCCTGTGCCTCCGTCGGCTTCTGTGGATGAGCTGAAACCAGGCAAACTTTCAGGGTGGCTCCAGAGGAGGGAAACCCGCCGGGAATCCCGGGATGTTCCGAGGGCCGGGAATCCCTCGGGCTCCATCCCGGGCCACAACCCTCTATATAACCAAGTCAGTTTTGTTTATCTACCTCTTAGCCAATAGGTGAACTCTAGGTAGTGGCAACTCCACAGGCTGTAGTTTAGGGGAAAATTAAAAAAAAAACCTAAAAAAAAAAAAAAAGAAAAATTACTCTCTTTTTCCAAAGAAAAATGTTCTTTAAAAATAGAATTTATGGGCTTTCTTCTCACTTTAAAGTGACCGTTAGTTGGTAAAGCTCCAGACCTCACCAGTCCCAAATTTTTGGGTTGTGACTGATCTTATGATCTGTATATTTTTTTTTTTTAATACTCGATCTTCCATGATTTATTTTTTTTTGTCGTTTTCCTTTAGAACTTGGAGATTTCCTTCTTCCCTCTCCAATCCCCCTCCACCCTCCTCACTTTTCCCACCTCCCTGCTTTGGGCTGGGGGGGGGAATTGTGGTCGATCATTTTGTCGGGGTTTTATTTTTCCAGTGGGGTTTTATTTTTTTTTAGGGGGGTGAGGGGGCTTTTTTTGGGGTGATGGGAGGGTGTGGGGGGGGTGATGGAGCTGAATTTGGGGTGCTGCATCATCAGCTTGGGGACACCCGGCACCACGTGGGTGCACCCAAGGGTGCTGCTTCTCCAAGACAATTTCAGGCTGTTTAGGTAAAAAAAAAATAAATAAAATTGTACTTTCTGTGATATTGTTTTTCCTCTTTTCCACCGATTTTTGCCTTTTCCTTCCCTCCCTCTCCTCTTGCCTCTTCTAACCCATGTTCTTTCCCTGTTCCCCTGGCAGGAGGGATGTGGAGTTGGGATTTTGGGTAGATCTGGGTTCTGTTTCTTTTCCAACGAGGATGGTTTTGGTTTTTTCTTTCTTTTTTTTTTTTTTTTTTTGCCACAAACCGCTTTATTTCCACTGTTTCGTTTTTAAAAATAAAGAGAAAAAACAGACAGAGAAACAAGCAAAAAAAAAAAATGAAGTGTTTGTGTGGTTTTATGGGGTCTGAGGGGAGGAAAAAAGAGAAAAAGAAAGGGAGGGAATAGAGGAAAATGGAGAAATTAAAGGGAAAACAAAGGGGGGAATTGAGGAAAAATTGAGGGGGAAAGAGAAAGGAGGAAAGGGTAATAGAGGGGGAAAAAGGGAAAGGGGAACAGAGAAAAAAATATAGGGGGGAAATAAAGGGGTGAATTGATGGGGAAGTAGGGAAATAAAAGGAAAATGGAGGGAAAAGAAATCAAGGGGGAAAGAAATAAAAGGAATAAAGGAAAAATAGGGAAAGGGGAAGAGAAAGGTGAATAGAGGGGAAGGGAATGGGGGAAATAGAGGAAAAAGGAATAAATAAAGGGAAATGGAGGTGGAAATAAAGTGGGAAAATAGAGGGAAAAAATAAAGGGGAAAAAATAATGGAGAAAAGAGAGAGAAAAAAGAGGAAAAAAGGGGGGGAAAATTGGAGAGAAAAAGAAATGGGGGGAAGGGGAAAAATATGGGAGAGGAAAAATTGGTGAAATAGAAAAACTGGGGAGTAGAGGGGGGAAAAAAGAAATAAAGGGGTTGAGCAGGAAAGGGGAGAAATAGAGGACAAATGGAGAAATAAAGGGGAACTAGAGGAGAAAAAGTAAAAGGGAGAATAGAGGGAATAGAGGGGAAAATGAATAATAAGGGGGAGGTAGGGGAGTTAAATAGGGGGAAATAAGCAGAAAAAAATTGATAAAGGGGAAATAGAAGGAAAAGGTGAAATAAAGGGGGAAACAGAAGAAATAGAAGGGGAAAGAGAAATAAAGGGGGAATAAAGAAAACTGGATAAATAAA
>NW_020889324.1:0-385 GCF_003945725.1 Corapipo altera
ATATTTGAGTGAGTTTTTGGTCATTTTTTAGGGGAGATTTGGGTGAGTTTGTGGTCATTTTCTGGAGAGGTTTATGTGAGTTTCTGGTCAGTTTTTGGGGAGATTTGGGTGAATTTGTGGTCATTTTTTTGATTGATTTGAGTGAATTTTTGGTCAATTTTTGGAGAGATTTGGGTGAGTTTGTGGTCATTTTTTGGGGAGATTTGTTTGATTTTGTGGTCTTTTTTGGGGAGATTTGTGTGAGTTTGTGGTCATTTTTTGGGGAGATTTTTTTTATTTTGTGGTCATTTTTTGGGGAGATTTGGGTGAATTTTTGGTCAATTTTTGGAGAGATTTGGGTGAGTTTGTGGTCAGTTTTGAGGGAGTTTTTTGTGAGTTTTGGGTC
>NW_020889324.1:485-2226 GCF_003945725.1 Corapipo altera
GTCATTTTTTTGGGGAGATTAGTTTGATTTTGTGGTCATTTTTTGGGGAGATTTGAGTGAGTTTGTGGTCATTTTTTGGGGAGATTTGGGAGCACTTGTGGTTATTTTTTAGGGAGATTTCAGTGAGTTTGTGATAATTTTTTAGGGAGATTTCGGTGAGTTTGAGGTGATTTTTTGGAGAGGTTTATGTGACTTTCTGGTCAGTTTTTGGGGAGATTTGGGTGAATTTGTGGTCATTTTTTGGGGAGATTTGGGAGAGCTTGTGGTCATTTTTTAGGGAGTTATTTGGGAGTTCGTGGTCATTTTTTGGGGAGATTTGGGTGAGTTTGTGGTCAATTTTTGGGGAGATTTGGGTGAGTTTGTGGTCAGTTTTTGGGGAGATTTAGGTGAGTTTGTGGTAATTTTTTGGGTAGATTTAGGTAAGTTTGTGGTCATTTTTTGGGGAGATTTGGGTGAGTTTGTGGTCCTTTTTTTGGGAGATTTGGGTGAGTTTGTGGTCATTTTTTAGAGAGGTTTTTGGGAGTTTCTTGTGATTTTTTGGGGAGATTTGGGTGAGTTTGTGGTCAGTTTTTAGGGAGTTATTTGTGTGTTTTGGTTTGTTTTTTGGGGAGATTTGTTTGATTTTGTGGGGTTTTTTTGGGGAGATTTGAGTGAATTTGTGGTCATTTTTTGGGGAGATTAGTTTGAGTTTGTGGTCAATTTTTGGGAAGATTTGTTTGATTTTGTGGTCATTTTTTGGGAGATTTAGGTGAGTTTGTGGTCAGTTTTTAGAGAGTCATTTGTGAGTTTTGGTTCATTTTTTGGGGAGATTTTGGTGAGTTTGTGGTAATTTTTTTGGGAGATTTGGGTGAGTTTGTGGTCAGTTTTTCATAAGTTATTTTTGAGTTTGTGGTCATTTTTTGGGGAGATTTATGTGAGTTTGTGGTCATTTTTTGGGGAGATTTGGGTGAGTTTGTGGTCATTTCTAGAGAGAGTTTTAAGAGTTTCTTGTGATTTTTTCGGGAGATTTGAGCGAGTTTGTGGTCATTTTTTCGGGAGATTTGGGTGAGATTTTGGCCAATTTTTGGGAGATTTGGGTGAATTTGTGGTCATTTTTTGGGGATATTTGTTTGATTTTGTGGTCATTTTTTGGAGAGATTTGGGTGAGTTTGTGGCCATTTTTTGGGGAGATTTGGGTGAGTTTGTGGTCATTTTTTAGAGTGGTTTTTGGGAGTTTCTTGTGATTTTTTGGGAAGATTTGGGTGAGTTTGTGGTCAATTTTTGGGGAGATTTGGGTGAGTTTGTGGTCAGTTTTTAGGGAGTTATTTGTGAGTTTTCGTTCTTTTTTGAGGAGATTTAGGTGAGTTTGTGGTCATTTTTTGGGGTGATTTTGGTGATTTTGTGGTCATTTTTTAGGGAGATTTGGGTGAGTTTCTGGTCAATTTTAGGGGAGATTTAGGTGAGTTTGTGGTCAGTTTTTAGGGAGTTATTTGTGAGTTTTGGGTCATTTTTTTGAGTGATTTATGTGAGTTTGTGGTCATTTTTTGGGGAGATTTTGGTGAGTTTCTGGTCAATTTTTGGGGAGATTTGGGTGAGTTTGCGGTCAGTTTTGAGGGAGTTATTTGTGAGTTTTGGGTCATTTTTTTGGGAAGATTTATGTGAGTTTGTGGTCATTTTTGGGGAGATTTGTTTTATTTTCTGGTCATTTTTTGGGTGATTGGGTGAGTTTCTGGTCAATTTTTGGGGAGATTTGGGTGAGTTT
>NW_020889325.1:0-480 GCF_003945725.1 Corapipo altera
ATCCCACCTTCTCCTGCCCCATTCCCATCCCTTTCCCACCTTCTCCCACCCCATTCCCAGTGGGAATTCCTCACCCCAGTGCGTCTTCCTGGGCTCCCGGAGCCCCTCGTGCTCCACCCGACAGTCGGAATAATCCCACCCCATTCCCACCCCATTCCCACCAGGAATTCCTCACCCCATTCCCCCTTCATCCCACCTTCTCCTACCCCATTCCCACCCCATTCCCACCCCATTCCCACCCCATTCCCAGTGGGAATTCCTCACCACATTCCCACCCCTTTCCCACCTTCTCCTACCCCATTCCCATCCCATTCCCACCCCATTCCCAGTGGGAATTCCCCACCCCATTCCCCCTTCATCCCACTCATCCCACTCCCATTCCCACCCCATTCCCAGTGGGAATTCCTCATCCCATTCCCACCCCATTCCCAGTGGGAATTCCTCACCCCTTTCCCCCTTCATCCCACCTTCTCCTGCCCC
>NW_020889325.1:580-2226 GCF_003945725.1 Corapipo altera
CCAGTGGGAATTCCTCACCCCATTCCCCCTTCATCCCACCTTCTCCCTCCCCATTCCCACCCCATTCCCGCTGGGAATTCCTCACCCCATTCCCCCTTCATCCCACCTTCTCCTACCCCATTCCCATCCCATTCCCACCCCATTCCCGCCGGGAATTCCTCACCCCATTCCCCCTTCATCCCACCTTCTCCTGCCCCATTCCCACCCCATTCCCGCCGGGAATTCCTCACCCCATTCCCCCTTCATCCCACCCATTCCCACCCCATTCCCGCCGGGAATTCCTCACCCCAGTGCGTCTTCCTTGGCTCATGGAGCCCCTCGTGCTCCACCCGACAGTTGGAATAATCCCACCCCATTCCCACCCCATTCCCATCAGGAATTCCTCACCCCATTCCCACCCCATTCCCACCGGGAATTCCTCACCACATTCCCACCCCTTTCCCACCTTCTCCCATCCCAATCCCACCCCATTCCCACCGGGAATTCCTCACCCCTTTCCCCCTTCATCCCACCTTCTCCTGCCCCATTCCCACTCCAATCCCACCTTCTCCCACCCCATTCCCGGTGGGAATTCCTCACCCCATTCCCCCTTCATCCCACCTTCTCCTGCCCCATTCCTGCCCATTCCCACCCCATTCCCAGTGGGAATTCCTCACCCCAGTGCGTCTTCCTTGGCTCCCGGAGCCCCTCGTGCTCCACCCTGCAGTCGTAGTACTCCCCCCGGCGCGGGATGAACGGGAGGTAGGAAAACTTCCGGAAGGTGTTGTCGGGGCCGGGATAAAACACCGTCTCCAGGACCCCCTCGGACACGACGTTCCCGTTCCGGAACCAGGTGATGGAAGCCACGGGAGGCCAGAACTTGGTGATGTAGCAGATGAGGACGTTGGGATCCTCCAGCTCCACGGCGTTCTTCGGGAACAGCGCCGTCTCCGGGGGCACTGGGAATGGGAATGGGGGGAATGGGAATGGGATCAGGATGTTGGGATCAGGATATTGGGATCCTCCAGCTCCATGAGGTTCTTCGGGAACAGCACCGTCTCCGGGGGCACTGGGAATGGGAATGGGGTTGGGATCAGGATGTTGGGATCAGGATGTTGGGATCAGGATGTTGGGATGGGAATGGGAAAGGGGAATGGGAATGGGGTTGGGATCAGGATGTTGGGATCAGGATGTTGGGATCAGGATGTTGGGATCCTCCAGTTCCATGAGGTTCTTTGGGAATAACACCATCTCTGGGGGCACTGGGAATGAGGGAAAGGGGGAATGGGAATGGGGTTGGGATCAGGAGGTTGGGATCTGGGAATGGGAATGGGGTTGGGATCAGGATGTTGGGATCAGGATGTTGGGATCAGGATGTTGGGATCCTCCAGCTCCACGGCATTCTTTGGGAATAGCGCCGTCTCCGGGGGCACTGGGAATGGGAAAAGGGAATGGGAATGGGATCAGGATGTTGGGATGGGAATGGGAAAAGGGGAAATGGGAATGGGGTTGGGATCAGGATGTTGGGATCAGGATGTTGGGATCCTCCAGCTCCATGAGGTTCTTTGGGAATAACGCCTTTTTTTCCCTTTTTTCCCCTTTTTTCCCCTTTTTCCCCTTTTTTTCCCCCTTTTTTCCCCTTTTTTTCCCCTTTTTCCCCCTTTTTT
>NW_020889326.1:0-1726 GCF_003945725.1 Corapipo altera
CTGGGCCCCCGGGTCCCCACCCCTGCCTCATGTCCCCTGTCCTCCTTCTGTGGCCCCTGACCCCAGCCCCTGACCCCATCCCATGTCCCCTGTCACCATTCCACCTCCCCTGACCCCATCTCATGTTCCCAGTCCCCATCCCATGTCCCCTGTCCCCATCCCACCTCCTCTGACCCCATCCCATGTTCCCAGTCCCCATCCCATCTCCCCTGTCCCCAACCCACCTCCCACATCCCCATCCCATCTCCCCTGTCCCCATCCCATGTCCCCATTCCACCTCCAATGTCCCCACTCCATGTCCCCTGTCCCCACCCCATGTCCCCTGTTCTCATCCCATGTGTCCTTCCCCACCACTTGCCCCCTGTTCCCACCCCCTGCCCCGTCCCCATCCTGTGTCACCATCCCATCTCCCCTGTCCCATCTCATCTTCCTTGTCCCCATCCCATGTCCCCTGTCCCCATCCCATCTCCCCTGTCCCCATCCCATGTCCCCAGCCCATCTCCCATATCCCCATCCCATCTCCCCTCTCCCCATCCCCAGTCCCCACCCCGTGTCCCCAGTCCCCATCCCAGCTCCCCCATCCCCCCGTTCCCGTGTCCCCAGTCCCCACCCCGTGTCCCCAGCCCCCATCCCAGCTCCCCAGTCCCCACCTCGTGTCCCCAGTCCCCATCCCATCCCCTGTCCCCACCCCGTGTCCCCAGTGTCCCCCCCCCACCTCCCCGGTCCCCCCGTCCCTGTCCCCCCGTTCTCACCAGGTAGTAGATGGAGAGGACGCCCCGTCCCGGCTCCAGGAGCCCGTCCCGGAGCAGGACGCGCAGGGTGATGCCCCTGCGGGTCAGCACCGCCCCCCGTGGGCCCCCGGCCGCCCGACCCCCGGCCCCCGCCTCGGGCTCCGCCTCGTCCAGCCCCGGCTCCAGCTCGTCCTCCTCCTCCTCCAGGCACTCGTCCCCCCCCGGGGACCCGGCCGACAGCGCTGGGGAGGGGACACACGGCGTGGCAGCACCCGGGGTGTCCCCACAGAGCACCCCCGGGACAGGGGACAAAAGGGGTGGACACGGGGACACGCAGGCAGGGGACACACACGGCCAGGAGGGCCCGGGGACAGAGGGATGGGGGACAGGGGACTCAGGGACAGGAGGGTGGGGGACACTGACGGGGGGGAGATGTGGGGGGTGAGGACACGGGAGCGTGAGGAGAGAGGACTGGGGACACGGGGACATGGTGGGGGACGTGGGGACAGGGGGACACAGGGACATGGTGGGGGACATGGGGACAGGGGGACACAGTCGGGGGACATGGTTGGGGGACATGGGGACAGGGGGACACCGTGGGGGACATGGGGACAGGGGGACACGGGGACAGGGGGACGCGGGGACAGGGGGACACAGTCAGGAGACATGGCTGGGGGACATGGGGACAGGGGGACACGGAGACAGGGGGACACAGCCAGGAGACATGGCTGGGGGACATGGGGACACGGGGACACAGTGGGGGACACGGGGACACACTGGGGGACATGGGGACACAGGGACATGGCTGGGGGACATGGGGACACAGTCAGGGGACACAGGGACACGGCTGGGGAACACAGGGACGTGGGGACATGGGGACAAGACGATATCACTGGAGGGGCACAGAGACATTGCTGGGGGACACGGGGCCATGAGTGGGGGACACGGGGACATGACGGGGGGACACGGGGCCATGGGGACACGGCCGGGGGACA
>NW_020889326.1:1826-2225 GCF_003945725.1 Corapipo altera
TGCCCGGTGCGTGCCCGGTGCGTGCGCGTGCCCGGTTCCCAGTTCCCAGTTCCCTGTTCCCGGTGCCCGGTGCGTGCCCGGTGCGTGCGCGTGCCCGGTTCCCAGTTCCCGGTTCCCTGTTCCCGGTGCCCGGTGCGTGCCCGGTGCGCGCGCGCGCGCCCGCTGCGTTCCCGACTCCCAGTTCCCCGCCCGTTCCCTATTCCCGGTTTCCGGTGCCCGCCCCCCCCCCACTCCCCCCCCGGTGCCGGTACCTGCCATGCTCCGCTCCCGCCGCTCCCGCCTCTCTCCCCCCGGTGCGCGCGGCGGCGGCGACACGTGACGATGGGGCGGCCCCGGGGCCCCGCCCCGCCCGGGGGGGGTGCGGGGGACACCGGCGGCACCGGGGCACGACGGGGAGGG
>NW_020889327.1:0-2225 GCF_003945725.1 Corapipo altera
CCCCCCCCCTTCTTCTCACACCTCTTCTTCTCCCCCTCCCCTCCCCGCCCACCCCTCCTCGGCCCCGCAGGTCTGTGCGCGCCGCCGCCCCGCGATGCTGACGGCGGTCTGCGGCTCCCTGGGATCCCAGCCCTCGGACGCGCCCCGCGCCTCCCCGACCCACCTGGACCTGCAGCCGCTCCAGCCCTTCCAGCCGCACGGCCCCGCCGCCCCGGGAGCCCCCGACTTCGCCTCCCCGCTGCCCCCCCCGGAGCTGCCGCTGCCGGGGCCCGACGACTCGGCCTTCGCCGCCCCCGGCGCCTACGAGCCCCATGGCCCCCCGAGGTTAGAGCTGCCCCCCGACGGCCCCGCCGCCCCCGGCGCCTACGCCAAGCTGCTGCCTGCCCCCCCGGACATGGCGCACCCCTACGAGCCCTGGTTTCGGCCCCCCCACCCCGGCGCCCCCGGCGAGGAAGGAGGGGGCGTCAACTGGTGGGACCTCCACGCCGGGGCCAGCTGGATGGAGCTGCCCCCCGGGCAGGGCGGGGGGCTGCAGGTGCCCGCGCACCCCGGGCTGCCGCCGGCCCTGGGGGGGTACGGCCCCGGGGGGGAGCACCAGCTCTGCGCGCCCCCCGCCCACCTCCTGCCGCCGCCGGCGCAGCATCTCCTGGGCGCCGAGGGGGCGAAGGCGCTGGAGGGTCCCCCGGAGCCGCGGGGGCCGGAGGCGGAGGGCGGGGGGCGTCCCAAAGGCGCCCGGCGGGCCGTGCCCAGGGGCGGGGGGCAGGCGGCGTGTCGCTGCCCCAACTGCCAGGAGGCCGAGAGGGGCGGCCCGTGCCCCGAGGGGGCGAAGCGCAAGCACCTGCACAACTGCCACATCCCGGGCTGCGGGAAGGCGTACGCCAAGACCTCCCACCTGAAAGCCCACCTGCGCTGGCACAGCGGCGACCGGCCCTTCGTGTGCAACTGGCTCTTCTGCGGCAAGCGCTTCACCCGCTCCGACGAGCTCCAGCGGCACCTCCAGACCCACACCGGCGCCAAGAAGTTCGCCTGCCCCGTCTGCGGCCGCGTCTTCATGCGCAGCGACCACCTGGGCAAGCACATGAAGACCCACGACGGGGGCAAGGACGGGGCCGAGCCCGAGGGGAAGGGCGCCGGGGACCCGTCGGCCGCCAAGGGAGGAGGCAAGAGGGAGCCCGAGGGGGGCAACGCCGCCGCCCCCACAAACTGAGCCGCTGAGCCCCGGGGGGAGGGGGGACACACACACACGGATGGAGGCGGGGAGGACCGGGGGGACCCTTCGGGGCCGGTCTCCGAAGGGATTTGGGGGGTGTGCGTGGGGCAGTGGGCGCAGGGCTGGCACCTTGTGCCGCGGGCGGTGGCGAGGAGGGGGGGACAAGGCTGGTGGCGCAGCCCCGGCCCCCGCTGCGGCGTTTGGGGAGCGCCGGAGCCGGAGCTGCCCCGAGGCGGTTTCACTTGTCCCGCTCCCGCTCTCCCGCCCCGGTTCTTCTCTCTCTCCCCCCCCCCCCCATCCTCCCCCGGCTTCCCAAATCTTTTTTTTCGGGAGGCTGCTGGCAGGCGGCGGGGCTGTTTGGGAGGAACATCAATGGGAGCCGAAGGAGCAGGCGCTGCCCGGGCACGTCCAGCCCAAAGGGGAGGAAGGAGAAGGAGAAAGGGAGAGAGGAGAAACCCGGGAGCCGCCGCTCGGGAAGGGCGGCCGCAGCCCCCCGACCCCCTCCCCGCGGTCCCCTCCAAACTGTGGCACCGCGGGCTCGGCCCCCCTACCCCCCCCAACCCCGTGCCAGCCCCTTTCCTGATCACCCCACGAGTTTTTGGCACGTGGGGGACACGCGGGGCGGGGCGGGGGCTGCCCACAGCCCCCCACCCCAGCTGGGGATGCTGGGCCGGGGGGGGGTCCCGCACCCCTGGGAGCCCCTCCTCGGCCGGGAGCTTGAGGATGTGAAACCCTTTATTGTTGTTGTTGTTGTTTTGGCCCGAACGGAGGCTGAAACGGGGAAAACAAAGAAGTCCTGCGTGAACGTGAGCCGCGGGGAGCTCGGGGGGCTGCGGGGGCCGCGGGGCGCGTGGCGGGGCCGTTGCCCAAGCGCACACCCGCAGCTTTCCCACACCCACCGCCGCGGCCCCGGGCGGGAAGCACCGGGGCGGCCGCGGGCCCGGGAGAGCCGGGGCGGCCGCATTCCTCCGGCCTGGCACGGCCGCGCTGCCCCGCGACCCCCGCCCGCCCCCCC
>NW_020889328.1:0-1753 GCF_003945725.1 Corapipo altera
TTCCCATTTTGGGGTCCCCTGACTCTCCCTGACCCTCCCCATTTTTGGGGTGACCCCTGACCCCTCATTTTTTGGGGTTTCCCCCCCAAAACAGTCGAGGTTTGACGACCTGGCCTTGGAAACAGGGGACACGGGGGGGCTTCGACCACGTTCCCCGTGACCCTTTTTGGGGTCCCCACCCCCATAACTCCCTGATTTTTGGGGGTTCCTGACCCCCTGACCCCTCATTTTTGGGGTTCTTGATCTCTTGACCCCTCATTTTTTGGGGTTCCCCCCCCCAGACAGTCGAGGGCCTTGGAAACAGGGGACACGGGGGGGCCTCGGCCACATTCCCGTGACCCTTTTTGGGGTCCTGCACCCCCTGACTCCTCATTTTTGGGGTCTCTCTGACTCCCCCCATTTTTGGGGTCCCTTCTACTCTCTCTGACCCCCTATTTTTTGGGGTTCCTCACCCCCTGACCCCTCATTTTTTGGGGTTTCCCCCCCAGACAGTCGAGGTTTGACAACCTGGACTTCGAGACGTGGGACACGGGGGGGCCTCGGCCACGTTCCCCGTGACCCTTTTTGGGGTCCCCATCCCCATAACTCCCTGATTTTGGGGTTCCTCACCCCCTGACCCCTCAATTTTTGGGGTTCCTGACCCCTCATTTTTTGGGGTTTCCCCCCCCCAGACAGTCGAGGGCCTTGGAAACAGGGGACACAGGGGGGCCTCAACCACGTTCCCCGTGACCCCTTTTTGGGGTCCTGCACCCCCTGACCCCTCATTTTTGGGGTCTTCTGACTCCCCTCATTCTTGGGGTCCCTTCTACCCTCCCTGACCCCCTATTTTTTGGGGTTCCTGACCCCCTGATCCTCCTCTTTTGGGTTTTTTCCCCCCCAGAGAGGCGATGGCTGACGACCTGGATTTGGAGCCGGGGGACACGGGGGGGCCTCGGCCACGTTCCCCATGACCCTTTTTGGGGTCCTGCACCCCCTGACCCCTCATTTTTGGGGTTCCTCACCCCCTGACCCCCCTTTTTTTTTGGGTTTCCCCCCCAGAGAGGCGATGGCCGACGACCTGGACTTCGAGACGGGGGACGTGGGGGCCTTGGCCACGTTTCCCGTGACCCTTTTTGGGGTCCCCACTCCCATAACTCCCAGATTTTGGGGTTCCTCACCCCCTGACCCCCCTTTTTTTTTGGGTTTCCCCCCCAGAGAGGCGATGGCCGACGACCTGGACTTCGAGACGGGGGACGCGGGGGCCTCGGCCACGTTCCCCATGCAGTGCTCGGCCCTGCGCAAGAACGGCTTCGTCGTCCTCAAGGGCCGCCCCTGCAAGATCGTGGAGATGAGCACCTCCAAAACGGGCAAACACGGCCATGCCAAGGTACCCAGGGACCCCAAAATATCCCAAATGTGTCCCAAAATATCCCAAATGTGTCCCAAAATATCCCCTGAGCAGCCACGGCCCCAGAGAAGCAACCACGGCCCTACAGAGACACACCCAGAGCCCATCCCGGAGCCTTCCCTGGGCTCTGAGCCCACCCCAGACACCCCCTCACACAGCCCTGATATCCCCAAAAACAGCCCCAAAACGGGCAAACACGGCCATGCCAAGGTACCCAGGGACCCCAAAATATCCCAAATGTGCCCCAAAATATCCCCTGAGAAACCACGGCCCCAGAGAGACAACCACGGCCCTACAGAGACACCCAGAGCCCCTCACACAGCCCTGAGCCCACCCCAGACAGCCCCAAAACGGGCAAACACGGCC
>NW_020889328.1:1853-2224 GCF_003945725.1 Corapipo altera
AGGTACCCAGGGACCCTAAATATCCCAAATGTGTCCCAAAATATCCCAAATGCGTCCCAAAATATCCTCTGAGAAACCAGAACCCTACAGAGACACACCCAGAGCCCATCCCGGAGCCTTCCCTGGGCTCTGAGCCCACCCCAGACACCCCCTCACACAGCCCTGATATCCCCCCAAACAGCCCCAAAACGGGCAAACACGGCCATGCCAAGGTACCAGGGACCCCAAAATAGCCCAAATGTGTCCCAAAATATCCCAAATGTGTCCCAAAATATCCCAGATGTGCCCCAAAATATCCCCTGAGAAACCACGGCCCCAGAGAGGCAACCACGGCCCTACAGAGACACCCCCAGAGCCCCTCACACAGCCCT
>NW_020889329.1:0-1843 GCF_003945725.1 Corapipo altera
AGAAGAAAAGAAATAAAGAGAAGAGAAGAAAAGAAATAAAGAGAAGAAATGAAAGAAAGAGAAGGAAAGGAATAGAGAGAAAATCTACGGAACCAAACAACGTCTCGCTGCGCAGCCGAGATCCACCGCACCGAAAATCTTTCCCTTCGTTCCCGAGAAGGAGAAAACCAAATTCCCGGCTCGGCTGCGCCGGGAGGCGGCAGCGCCGGTCCCGTTCCCGGGAGCCCCGCGATGCTCGGCCGGGACTCCGCGGGGCTGCCCCGGTCCCCCCTCGCTCTGCCCGGGCACGGCACCGATCCCGGGGCTGCGGGATCGCAGCGGCCCCGGGCGCGCAAAGGGATCGGCGCCGAGTGTTTAAAGGCACCGGGTGTCCAAAGGCAGCGGGTGTTCCAGGGCACCGGGAGCGCGGAGCCACCGGCCCCGCCGGGTGACCGCGCTCGGCCCCGCCGTGCGAGCGCCCGGGGCACCGCAGCAACAGGTCCTGCCCTCCGGGCCCCCCTCGCCCCCCGGGTTCAGGAGCCCCGCGGCCCCCGCAGCCCCCCGGGGGCACCGCCAGCCCCCGCCCCGCGCCCGCCGGGAGCCCCCGCTCACCTTGGAAGCGGTGGCCGAAGAAGCGGTTCCGCAGCACCCAGGGGTAGAAGTTGAGCGGGTCGCGGTGCTGCGGCCCGAAGAAGGGGTGTGGGTGCGGCAGGGCCGAGCCCCCCAGCTGGGGGGGGCCCGACGGGCAGCGCCGGGTGCCCCACGGCCTCGGGGAAGACGAGCTCGGCGCTGCCGTAGAGGGCCCGGCCGGCGGCTCCCTGGAAGCCGGGGGCGAAGGCGGCGGCGTCGGCGGCTGCGGCGGGGCCGGGGTAGGCGAGGGCGGCGGGGCGCGGGGGGTCCTCGGGGCCCAGGGGGGTGTCCTTGCCCACCAGGGACTCGATGGTGAAGCAGCGCTTCGCAGACGGCTGGAACATGGTGTGAGCCGGGAACGGGGCGGGGGGGGGGCCGGAGCGGGGCCGGTCCTGCGTGTGTGTGTGTGTATGTGTATGTGTGTGTGTGTGTGTGCGTGTGCAAGAAACCTCCCCCTGGGCACGGCACACACACACAGACCCCCGCACACCCACCCCCGCACGCCCGCGCCCGCCCCGCCGCCCACCCGCGGGCGCCCACGCACCCCCGAGCCCCGGGCGGCCGCTACAAATACGGCCCGGACCTGGCGGGGCCCCGGGGAGGGGGCGGCCTCACCTGCGCTCCGGGGACGGGCTGGGAGGGCAGGGCAGGGCAGGGATGGGCAGGGAAGGCAGGACGGGAAGGGGGAGGCAGGGACGGAGAGGGGAGGCAGGGACGGAGAGGGGAGGCAGGACAGGCACGGGGAGGAAGAGGAGGCAGGGACAGGTAGGGGAAGACAAGGGGAGGAAGAGGAGGCAGGGACAGGTAGGGGAAGACAAGGGGAGGGAGAGGAGGCAGAGGAGAAAGAGGAGGCAGGGGAGGCCAAGAGAAGGTAGAGGAGGCCAAGGGAAGGTAGGTGAGGAAGAAGAGGCAGGGGAGGCCAAGGGGAGGGAGAGGAGGCAGGGGAGCCCAAGGAGACTCAGAGGAGGAACGGGAGGAAGAGGAGGCAGGGGCAGGGGCAGGTAGGGGAGGCCAAGGGGAGGCAGAGGAGGAAGAGGAGGCAGGGGCAGGTAGGGGAGGCAGGAAGAAGCAAGGGAGGCAAGAGGAGGCTGGGGGAGGCAGGGGCGGTAGGGACAGGCAGGGGAGGACAAGGGGAGGCAGAGGAGGGAAAGGAGGCAAGAGGAGGCCGGGGGAGGCAGAGGAAGACAGGGGAGGTAGAGACAGGCAGGGAAGGACGAGGGGAGGACAAGGGGAG
>NW_020889329.1:1943-2223 GCF_003945725.1 Corapipo altera
GGGGGAGGAAAGGGAAGCAGGGGGAGATGGGGGGAAATAGGGGCAGGCAGGGGAGGACAAGGGGAGGCAAGAGGAGGCAGAGAGCGCCCGAAAAACTGGACTGGAGCCGCTCCCGCAGGCGCGCCGCGAAGTTGTGGGAGAGGGGCTCCGGCTGCGGGGGG
Source organism: Corapipo altera (assembly GCF_003945725.1). Taxonomy (NCBI): domain Eukaryota; kingdom Metazoa; phylum Chordata; class Aves; order Passeriformes; family Pipridae; genus Corapipo; species Corapipo altera. The sequence goes on from NW_020889329.1 coordinate 2,105, forward strand.
TTTTCCCTTCGTCTTCAAAAAAAAAAAAATAAAAAAAAAAAAATAAAAAAAAAAAAAAGCGCTTTAAAAAAATCCTTCTTTCTTCTTCTTCTTTTTTTTTTTTTCCCCTCTTTTTTTTT
>NW_020889330.1:0-2223 GCF_003945725.1 Corapipo altera
TCCCTTGTCCCGTTCAGCAGAGTGTTGACATTTTCTGCTGGCTGGGTACCTGTGAGGGTTCCTCAGCAGGCAGCCATTGGACAGTGAATGCCCCCCTCCTGCTCCCTGCCTCAGCTTTTAGAGCTGAGCTGACCTCCCATGGTCTGCAATGTCCTTGTGGTCAGTTGGGCTCAGCTGGCCTGCTTGGGTCCCCTCCCAGGCTCTTGCCCTCAGCTAAGGAATGTCCCAGGGTTGGTGCTGTGCTTGGCTGTGGCAGTTTGAGCCACATTAGAAATCCAAAATCCAATTTCCAGGCTTCCCCCCACCCCTTCTCACAATTTATCTCAACACCGGAGAGAAACTTTCAGGCCAGAGGCTTCTGTAGGGGAAGGGGAAGTATATACATTTATTTACACAAATAAATACACTGTACAAACTAAAGGCAACTAGATATATATTACATTTCTATCAGTCAGTCCTTTCAAGCCCCTCCTTTTAACTACTTTAGTCCAGGAGTAGCTTTTCAAGGCTGATACGTAACACAGTCTGCCGTGGAGTGTTCTGGGCTCCTGAACACTCCCCCCTCACCAAGTTCTAGTTGTTTGTTGCAGTCTCTCCTCCTCATGAAGTCCAAGAAGATAGCTTTGAGTCCTTGCTCTTCTGCTGCTGGGTGATTTCTCTCTCTCTGCTTCATACCTGGGTTCATGGGCTGCTGCAGTGTAGTTCAGCTTATCAAGCATCTGTGTCCTGGAATGTTGATTTCTCCTCAGGTTTTCACTTGTCTTGCGTTTTAGTTCACGGCAGAGACATCCTCTGGGCCCCTCTCTCTCTCTCTGGGGTCCGTCTCCAATTTTGCTTGGGATTCCTTTCCTGAGCCCCGGGCTGATTTATCAGCCCGTCCACTTGGCTCTGCTTTAATGCTGAGCCTCAAAATCCACCCCCCACCAACCTAAATGCAGTGGGGAGGAAAAGCCCCCTAACCTTGGCCACAGGCACTCGGTTCAGTTCTGCACTGTCCCAAGCGTCCCGCAGCTGCAGGGGGGGAAAGAAGGCCTGGCCTCCTCCCTCTTACCTCAGGGGCTGTGAAATTCTTCTTTCACAGCACACACTCCAAATGCTGCCTCTAACTCTAGCCAAAGGCTGAGCTGGGGGGCCGCAGGGCTCCCCTCTGTCCCCCAGAGGGGATGAGAGGGAGCCCAGCCACCCCCTGGCCTTGTCCACCTACCCGCAGCAGACACCAACAGCAAAACAACCCAGACAGAACTGCCAACAGCTTCCGGGGCTGTGATAGGTGATTTTGAGCAGAAGCGAACAACGAGGACGGTGATCAGCTCTCCAGCGAACTCTGCCCTGGCACCCAATCACCTCTGAGCCCCCCCAGCCTCTCAGGGGGCCAATTTCAAACTATGACAAGCTCTTCCCACAGTCGGGGCACTCGGGGCTTCCATTACCAGTGGGTCTGTTGGTGTCTGGTCAAGGCAGAGCTCTGGATGAAGCTCTTCCCACACTCCCCACATTTGTAGAGCCTCTCCCCAGTGTGGATGCGTCGGTGCTTGTGGAGGGTGGAGTGGTCACTGAAGCTCTTCCCACATTCCCTACATGTGTAGGGCCGTTCCCCAGTGTGGATGCGACGGTGGGTGCGGAGAGTGGAGCTCTGCCTGAAGCTCTTCCCACATTCCCTACACGTGTAGGGCCGTTCCCCGGTGTGGATGTGCTGGTGGCTGAGCAGCTTGGTGCTTGTGCTGAAGCTCTTCCCACATTCAAAGCACTTGTAGGGCCGTTCCCCAGTGTGGATGTGCTGGTGGTAGTGGAGGTTGGTGCTCTGGTTAAATGTCTTTCCACATTCCCAACACGTGTAGGGCCTTTCTCCACTGTGGATCACCTGGTGTCGGAGCAGGTGGGAGCTCCGTTTGAAGTTCTTCCCACACTCCCCACACGTGTAGGGCCGTTCCACAGTGTGGATGAGCTGGTGCCTGAGGAGGTCGGTGCTCCGGTTAAATGTCTTTCCACATTCCCCACACGTGTAGGGCTGTTCCCCACTGTGGATGCGACGGTGGGTGCGGAGGTTGGAGCTGTACCTGAAGCTCTTTCCACACTCCTCACACGTGTAGGGCCGTTCCCCACTGTGGATGTGCTGGTGACTGAGGAAGTTGTTGCTCCTGCTGAAGCTCTTCCCACATTCCAAGCACCTGAAGGGTTTCTCCCTGCTGGGAGGCTGCTCAGGGACCACCAGCTCACAGCTCC
>NW_020889331.1:0-2223 GCF_003945725.1 Corapipo altera
GTGGCCCCACAGGCTGCCTGTCCCTCAGCATGTCCATGGCCAACTTCAGGTTGGGACATGTGCTGGGCAGGAGGGGGGAATAAATCTGCTGGATGTGCCACAACTCCTGTTTAAAAGACTGGTGTTTCCCTTTGTAGAACAGTGTTACGATTTCCAACCCCCAAAACCTTTCTAGAAGGGACCACAAACACATCCTACATTCCCATTTGGAGGCAAACCTCGAGGTGTATTTGCACGAGGGTTATTTTCATCAGGCTGCCAATTAAAGGGGCTTTCACACTGCTGGGTTTACAAACCGATTTTTTCCTCCTCCTGCTTTCACTGAGCATCACAAAGAAACCAGGATATGTTTTTTTAACATCCTTACTGACTCCTTGACTCTGAGATCATCAAGAAATAAAGGCAGAGCAAAGTTACAGTGAAGGGAAATATTGGGGTGAGGCTGCTCTTCCTCCTCCTCCTCAGAGACTCCTGAGAGCAGGATCTCAGGATCCTGAGCCAAGGATCTGCTGCTCCCCATCACCAGGAGCTGAGCCAAGGATCTGCTGCTCCCCATCGTCAGAGCCCTGGCACTGCACATCCCGCCCTGCAGGACCGGGAGGTGTCACCGCGGCGAGGAGAGCCTTGGGATCCTCGCGATTTCTCCTCTGTTCCCTCCAAAAACCGACCAGAAGAAAAGTCATCGAATACATCAAAGCCGGGAGGGAGCAGCTCGTTAACCCTTTAAGCACCACCCTGCACGGGGCTTTGCTTTTCCCTGCAGACAATCTGCTTTTTTCAGACGTTGTTTAGTGTTGATTCGTTCCAAGGACACAGTTGGTGCAGCAGAAATCACAGCTTTAGTTCACTGAGGAAAACAATTAAGTGTCCAGTTCCCACCTCTGCTTTGGGGATGATATAATTGCTCTTCTTCGCTGGAGAATCCCAGAGTGGTTTGGGTGGGAAGAAACCTTAAAAGAATATGAGTTTCCAATGCCCTGCCATGGGCAGGGACACCTTCCACCAGCCCAGGTTGCTCCAACCTGGCCTTGGACACTTCCAGGGATCCAGGGGCAGCCACAGCTTCTCTGGGCAACCTGGGCCAGGGCCCCACCACCCTCCCAGCCAGGAATTGCTTCCCAGTATCCCATCTCTCCCTGCCCTCTGGCAGTGGGAAGCCATTCCCTGTGTCCTGTCCCTCCATGCCTTGTCCCCAGTCCCTCTCCAGCTCTCCTGGAGCCCCTTTAGGCCCTGCAAGGGGCTCTCAGCTCTCCCTGGAGCCTTCTCTTCTCCAGGGGAAACCCCCCAGCTCTCCCAGCCTGGCTCCAAAGGGGCTCCACCCTTGGAGCATCCCATGGCTCCTCTGGACTCTCTCCAGCAGCTCCACGTCCTCATATTATTGTTCCCAGGGCTGGAGCAGCTCTGCAGGGGGGTCTCACCTGAGGGGGACAGAGGGGCACAATCCTCCCCTCACTCTGCCCACACTGAGGGATCAGCCCAGGGCACGGTTTTGGGTGCCAGGGGCACCATCCCCTCTCTTTACCTGGGCTGTGCTTTTTGGGCCCTCCCAAGGCACTAAATCAGCCTTGAACACGTCCCCAGTGTGGGTTTGCAGCATGAGATCCCTTCATTTCTCCCTGACTCCCACTGTTGGACAGTGGAGCACCCCTGGGCTGGCCAGGATTTGACAGGAATGAGGCAGAACCAGCACAGAACGAGCAGTTATTTCCCTCTCCGAGCACTGACAGGGCAGGCAGACCCTCAATAACAGAAAATACCCTTATTTCTTACAGGAAGGAGGACGGCAGAGTGAAGTGAAGGGCCCCTGTCAAACAGCAATCCCATTTGTGCAGAATACAGGTATTTACCTCTCACAAAGCCATCACTAAAACCTGCTCCAGCCCAGCCACGTGTCACTAACATCAGCCAGGCCCCAAATCTCTCCCCATCATCTCCTGGGCCTGATGTGCTGCCACCAATGTCTTTGTCTAGCAAAGAATATGCTGTTCCAAGCCATCACTGGGTGTGTCTCAGGTGGATCTCACACCGTGGGCACCTCACCCTGCCTGGAGGGGACAGCTCAAGGGGGGAAAATCATCCCCCTGTCTGCAGCAATTCCCAGAATTCCCACTGCACAGGAGTTGTGGCACATCCAGCAGATTTATTCCCCCCTCCTGCCCAGCACATGTCCCAGCTGGAAGTTGGCCATGGACATGCTGAGGGACAGGCAGCCTGTGGGGCCAC
>NW_020889332.1:0-2222 GCF_003945725.1 Corapipo altera
GGATGATGAATGATGGATAGTTGGGTAATTGATGGATGGAAACACTGATGGACACATGGATGACCAAGCCCATCACCATCCCCTCTGTTGCAGCTGCAGCCGAACCAGAGGAACCGCTCCTGCCCTCAGAGGAACCCCAGACTGAGCACCCCCAAACTGAGCCTCCCCCATCTGAGGCACCCATGGCACGGGCAGTGCTGGGGGAGCTGAAGGTCTCCAGCATCACCCCCAGCTCCGTGGGGCTGCAGTGGAGCATCCCTGAGGGTCCCTTTGACTCCTTCACGCTGCAGTACCGGGATGCCCAGGGCCATCCCCAGGCCCTGCCCATCGATGGCGAGTCCCGCTTGGTGACGGTGCCGGGGCTGTCCCCATCCCGCCGGTACCGCTTCCACCTCTATGGGCTGCGGGGCGGGAAGAGGGTCGCCCACGTCTCCACTGAGGCTGTCACAGGTGAGGGGGAAAGTTAGAGAGTGGAGAGTGGTTGGGTGGATGGATGGATGGATTAGGTGGGGGATGGATGGATGGATGGATGGATACATGGAGTGTTGGTGGGAGGGATGGAGAGTGGGATGAAGGGTTGGTGAGATGGGTGATTGGTTATGAGTTGACTGTGGGGATGGAGGGATCAAGAAGGTTATGGATCATGGGTGGATGATGGTTCGATCAGTGTTTAGATGATGGGTGGATGGGTGACAGTCTAAAGAGTTCTGGTGGTCAGAAATTCAATGGGAAGGACAGAGGAGCAGTGGAAAGAGATGTGGGATGGAGCGATGTATCATGGATGGAAGTTCTGATGGATGAATGGATGAATGGATGAATGGATGGACTGACGGATGAATGGATGGATGGAAGGAGGGATGGATGGGTGGGTGCTCAGGTGACTAATTAGACAATTAATGACTTAACATGTGGTTGGACCCTAAGTGGATCCTGGAATTCATGGACCAATGAATGGGTGTGAGGGAGAAGGGTCATGGAGAGGGGATGGGTACTATGGGGTGGGAAGAGAGGTGGATGGAGAATGAATGGGAGCTCCTGGATTGGATGGAAGGATGTGTGGCTCTTTGGATGGGATGATGGATGATGGATGGACAGAAAAACAAGAAGAAGGAAAGACGGATGAAGCAATGGAAGAAGGGCGGATGGAGTGATGGATGGATGGATGGAGAATGTATAGATGGGTGGCTGGCTGGCTTGCTGGGGGTCTCCTGGATAGGATACATGAAATGGATTAGTTGATGGATGGGTGGGTGGAGAATGTTTATGGATGGGTGCAGGTTGGGATGAGTCTGTGGCTGGTTTGTGCCCTGGATGAGTGGAGCAGGGGATTGGGGTTGAAGATGAAAGAACAGACAGGGGACTGAATATGGCCGGAGAGATGATGGATGGACAGAAGGACAGGCAGGTGGTGAATCTCTACATCTTGCCTTGTCCTATCTCCACACAGCCTCTCCCTCGGAGGCTCCGCCAGCTGAGGACTCCCCAGCTGAGGCCCAGAAACATGAACACCAACAAACTGAGGTCCCCCCGGTGCGGGCAGTGCTGGGGGAGCTGAGGGTCTCCAGTGTCACCCCCAGCTCTTTGGGGCTACAGTGGAGCGTCCCCGAGGGCCCCTTTGACTCCTTCACACTGCAGTACCGTGATGCCCAGGGCCAACCCCAGGCCCTGCCCATCGATGGCGGGTCCCGCTCGGTGACGGTGCCGGGGCTGTCCCCGTCCCGCCGGTACCGCTTCCACCTCTATGGGCTGCGGGGCGGGAAGAGGATCGACCACGTCTCCACTGAGGCTGTCACAGGTGAGGGGGAAGGACAGAGAGTTGAGGGTGGGTGGGTGGATGGATGGATGGATGTGTGTAGCATTAGTGAAAGGGATGGAGAGTGGGATGAAGGGTTTGAGAGATGGAAGATGGGTGACGGACTGGATGGAGGGATGGAGGAATCAAGGGGGTGATGGATCATGGGTGGATGATGACTGGATGAATGTCCAGATGATGGGTGGATTAGTGGTTTGATAAAGAGCAGGGGTGGACATAAATACAAGGGGAAGGACAGATTTATGGAGCAGTGGAAAGAGATGGGGGATCAAGCGATGTACAGTGGATGGAAGTGGGAAGGGAGGGATGGATGGGTGGATGGATGGAAGCAGGGATAGATGGTTGGGTGATCAGGTGACTAATTGGACAATTAATGACTTAATGTGTGGTTGGACCCTAAGTGGATCCT
>NW_020889333.1:0-433 GCF_003945725.1 Corapipo altera
TTGGGGATCCCAGCGTTCCCATTCCTTCTGTAATTCCCATTTTTCCCGTTTTTCCCTCAGTTCTGCTCAGGTTCCGCTCGGAGCAGGGTCGGGATCCGTGTCCCGGCCGCGGTTCCGAGGATTCCGAGCGGCTCCAGGGGCTGCGCCGGGAGGTGTTGGAGGCTCTGGGGGTGGGGCCGCAGCTGCTGCCGGAGCAGTTCCACAGGTCAGGGACCACACGGGGCACAAAAGGGCACAAAAGGGCCCCAAAATGGCCCCAAAGGGTCCCCAGAGTGTCCCCAAAATGGCCCCAAAATGTCCCCAGAGGGTCCCCAAAATGTCCTCAAAGGGTCCCCAAAGTGGCCCCAAAATGACCCCAAAGGGTCCCCAAAGTGACCCCAAAATGGCCCCAGGGCCACCCTGTCCTCAAGGTGTCCCCAAAGTGTCCCCAGGG
>NW_020889333.1:443-2222 GCF_003945725.1 Corapipo altera
TCCTCAAAGGGTCCCTAAAGTGTCCCCAAAGAGTCCCCAAAATGTCCTCAGTGTCCTCAGAGTGTCCCTAAAGTGTCCCCAGGGTGTCCCCAAAATGGCCCCAAAATGTCCCCAAAGGGTCCCCAAAGTGTCCTCAAAGTGTCCCCAAAGGATCCCTAAAGTGTCCCCAAAATGTCCCCAAAGGGTCCTCAAAGTGTCCCCAAAATGTCCCCAAAGGGTCCCCAAAATGTCCACAAAGGGTCCCCAAAATGTCCCCAGGGTGTCCCCAAAGTGGCCCCAAAATGTCCCCAAAGTGTCCCCAGGGTGTCATCCGACCCTCCCTGTCCCCAAACTGTCCCCAAGGTGTCCCCAGTGACCTCACAGGTTTTTTTTTTTGGGGGGGGGAGGGGGATGATCCCAATCCCTGAGGGTTTAGGGAAGCTCCCAGGTCCCTTTTTTGGGGTCAAACCTCATTATTTTAAGCAGCTTTTTTGGGGCCAAACCTCGGGATTTTGGGACCACCAAGAAACCTTTTTTGGGCTGAAACCTCTTTTATTCTCAGCAGCTCTTTTTGACCCAAACCTCGTGGCTTTAAACCCCTTTTTTTCGGGGGGGGGGGGATGATCCCAACCCTGAGAATTTAGGGAAGCTCCCAGGCCCCTTTTTTGGGGTCAAACCTCATTATTTTAAGAAGATTTTGGGGCCAAACCTCGGGATTTTGGGACCACCCCGACCCCTTTTTGAGGCTGAACCCCCTCACGTTCCCATCACCTCATTTGGGCCCAAACCTCACGGGATTTTTTTTGGGGGGGGGGGATGATCCCAATCCTGAGAATTTAGGGAAGCTCCCAGGCCCCTTTTTTGGGGTCAAACCCGGCACTTTTGGGTTTTTTTTCCTCAAATTCCCCCATTTTCCCCCCCCCTGCAGCTTCTGCTTCTCGGAGATGGCCCCGGTGTGCGCCGTGGTGGGGGGAGTGCTGGGCCAGGAGGTGGTCAAGGTAGGGGGGGTTTGGGGGTTTTTTGGGGGGTTTTTGGGGGGTTCAGGGGTCCCCCGAATCTGCTGTGACCCCAAATTTGCCCCCCTGTGCCCCCCCCAGGCCCTGTCCCAGCGGGACCCCCCCCACAACAACTTCTTCTTCTTCGACGGCGTCAAAGGCAGCGGCGTCGTCGAGTGCCTGGGACCCCCCCTCTGAGGGGCACCCCCAAATTTGGGGGGGTCTGGGGGGTCCTGACCCCCCCTCTGAGGGATTTGGGGGGTCCTGATCCCCCCTCTGAGGGGCACCCCGAAATTTGGGGGGTCTGGGGGGGTTTGGAGTGTCTTGACTCCTCCTCTGATGGATTTGGGGGGGTCTGGGGGGTCCTGACCCCCCCTCTGAGGGACACCCCCAAATTTGGGGGGGGTTTGGGGGGGTTTGGAGTGTCCTGACCCCCCTCTGAGGGGCAGCCCGAAATTTGGGGGGGGTCTGGGGGCGTGTTGGGGTGTCCTGACCCCCCCTCTGAGGGATTTGGAGGGTCCTGACCCCCCCTCTGAGGGGCACCCCAAAATTGGGGGGGTCTGGGGGGGTTTTGGGGGTCCTGACACCTCCTCTGAGGGATTTGGAGGGTCCTGACCCCCCCTCTGAGGGACACCCCAAATCTGGGGGGGTTTGGGGGGGGGTTGAGGGGTCCTGACCCCCCCTCTGAGGGGGGGACCCCAAATTTGGGGGGAGTTTTTTTTTTGGGGGGGGGAGGGGTTTGGGGTTAATAAAGGTTTTCGTAGAAAAAAAAAAGTGATGGATTTTGGGGCTGGAATTGGGGGGG
>NW_020889334.1:0-2221 GCF_003945725.1 Corapipo altera
TGAGGCATAACAGGTGGAAGAATTAAACTGCTGCATGTCAGTAACTAATAATGCAAATATCTATAAGATGCAAGAATTAATTATTCACTGAACTGATTTTTCCCAAAGGTATGAAAGTTGAGCACTGTCAGGAGGCAAAACCAGTCAACTGGAGAATCAGCTCAGGTGCCTGTCATCATTAAATGTCTATCTATGCCTTATTAAAGCATTTGGCAACACAGACTGTGGCTGAATGGAGCTGCTCAGAAATGGATATAGATGGCTATAGGTGCTTCATCAGGATAGAAATCCAAAAGCTCCATCAAGAAAAGACAAAGCTGCAACTCAGAGAAATCAGTCAGCATTCCTTCTGAACTCTGCCAAGATTTCTGAGGCACCTCAACAGCTTTGCCTTATCTTGTGTGTCCTGTTCCTCTGGATAACTGTTTTCTGCTTTATGCTAAACATGCCTTATGTGTTGAGAAATGCTGTTGATCTGGCATGGTGCCTGAAAGCTTTTGCAGATGGGTAGGAATGGTTTATTCTGATAAAGAAAGGGTTGCAGACGCAAATATTGCAATTCTCAAGAAAAAGGGAGGAGAATATCTGGTGGAATGGGAATAACCCTTCTTTTCTCACAGACAAGGCACCAGCTTTACCCACTATTTTGTCTGTAAGAAGGACCTAACCTTCAGCTCAGTGATTTATCTTCTACATGAGTAACTTTTATGAGAGACAGTGAACTTATCTGATGTTAGTCATTTGATTGCAGCGATTGCTGCTGCTTCAAATCTGTTGATCCTGACATTTTGGCAACATCTGTGCACAACTTGCTCTATTACAGCTCCAGTACTGTCACTTTCCTTCTCTCCACCAATGTTTCGATTTGATGCAGTGTCTGTGTAGCACTGTGAAATCTGCCACCTTTATGTAACACAGCAATGTTCCAAAAAGCAAATCTTTTTCAATTTATACTTGGAAATTTCAGGCTTTATTTAACAGGATCCACTCCACAGGGGCCTATTCACATTAGGCATGAATGTGGTCTGAGAGGAAATAAAGGCTGTAATTTCCAAGTATAAATTGAAAAAGATTTGCTTTTTGGAACATTGCTGTGTTACATAAAGGTGGCAGATTTCACAGTGCTACACAGACACTGCATCAAATCGAAACATTGGTGGAGAGAAGGAAAGTGACAGTACTGGAGCTGTAATAGAGCAAGTTGTGCACAGATGTTGCCAAAATGTCAGGATCAACAGATTTGAAGCAGCAGCAATCGCTGCAATCAAATGACTAACATCAGATAAGTTCACTGTCTCTCATAAAAGTTACTCATGTAGAAGATAAATCACTGAGCTGAAGGTTAGGTCCTTCTTACAGACAAAATAGTGGGTAAAGCTGGTGCCTTGTCTGTGAGAAAAGAAGGGTTATTCCCATTCCACCAGATATTCTCCTCCCTTTTTCTTGAGAATTGCAATATTTGCGTCTGCAACCCTTTCTTTATCAGAATAAACCATTCCTACCCATCTGCAAAAGCTTTCAGGCACCATGCCAGATCAACAGCATTTCTCAACACATAAGGCATGTTTAGCATAAAGCAGAAAACAGTTATCCAGAGGAACAGGACACACAAGATAAGGCAAAGCTGTTGAGGTGCCTCAGAAATCTTGGCAGAGTTCAGAAGGAATGCTGACTGATTTCTCTGAGTTGCAGCTTTGTCTTTTCTTGATGGAGCTTTTGGATTTCTATCCTGATGAAGCACCTATAGCCATCTATATCCATTTCTGAGCAGCTCCATTCAGCCACAGTCTGTGTTGCCAAATGCTTTAATAAGGCATAGATAGACATTTAATGATGACAGGCACCTGAGCTGATTCTCCAGTTGACTGGTTTTGCCTCCTGACAGTGCTCAACTTTCATACCTTTGGGAAAAATCAGTTCAGTGAATAATTAATTCTTGCATCTTATAGATATTTGCATTATTAGTTACTGACATGCAGCAGTTTAATTCTTCCACCTGTTATGCCTCATTTCTGTTCTATCTCCAGTGAAATCTAGGTGAGGCATAACAGGTGGAAGAATTAAACTGCTGCATGTCAGTAACTAATAATGCAAATATCTATAAGATGCAAGAATTAATTATTCACTGAACTGATTTTTCCCAAAGGTATGAAAGTTGAGCACTGTCAGGAGGCAAAACCAGTCAACTGGAGAATCAGCTCAGGTGCCTGTCATCATTAAA
>NW_020889335.1:0-2221 GCF_003945725.1 Corapipo altera
TTTAATGATGACAGGCACCTGAGCTGATTCTCCAGTTGACTGGTTTTGCCTCCTGACAGTGCTCAACTTTCATACCTTTGGGAAAAATCAGTTCAGTGAATAATTAATTCTTGCATCTTATAGATATTTGCATTATTAGTTACTGACATGCAGCAGTTTAATTCTTCCACCTGTTATGCCTCACCTAGATTTCACTGGAGATAGAACAGAAATGAGGCATAACAGGTGGAAGAATTAAACTGCTGCATGTCAGTAACTAATAATGCAAATATCTATAAGATGCAAGAATTAATTATTCACTGAACTGATTTTTCCCAAAGGTATGAAAGTTGAGCACTGTCAGGAGGCAAAACCAGTCAACTGGAGAATCAGCTCAGGTGCCTGTCATCATTAAATGTCTATCTATGCCTTATTAAAGCATTTGGCAACACAGACTGTGGCTGAATGGAGCTGCTCAGAAATGGATATAGATGGCTATAGGTGCTTCATCAGGATAGAAATCCAAAAGCTCCATCAAGAAAAGACAAAGCTGCAACTCAGAGAAATCAGTCAGCATTCCTTCTGAACTCTGCCAAGATTTCTGAGGCACCTCAACAGCTTTGCCTTATCTTGTGTGTCCTGTTCCTCTGGATAACTGTTTTCTGCTTTATGCTAAACATGCCTTATGTGTTGAGAAATGCTGTTGATCTGGCATGGTGCCTGAAAGCTTTTGCAGATGGGTAGGAATGGTTTATTCTGATAAAGAAAGGGTTGCAGACGCAAATATTGCAATTCTCAAGAAAAAGGGAGGAGAATATCTGGTGGAATGGGAATAACCCTTCTTTTCTCACAGACAAGGCACCAGCTTTACCCACTATTTTGTCTGTAAGAAGGACCTAACCTTCAGCTCAGTGATTTATCTTCTACATGAGTAACTTTTATGAGAGACAGTGAACTTATCTGATGTTAGTCATTTGATTGCAGCGATTGCTGCTGCTTCAAATCTGTTGATCCTGACATTTTGGCAACATCTGTGCACAACTTGCTCTATTACAGCTCCAGTACTGTCACTTTCCTTCTCTCCACCAATGTTTCGATTTGATGCAGTGTCTGTGTAGCACTGTGAAATCTGCCACCTTTATGTAACACAGCAATGTTCCAAAAAGCAAATCTTTTTCAATTTATACTTGGAAATTACAGCCTTTATTTCCTCTCAGACCACATTCATGCCTAATGTGAATAGGCCCCTGTGGAGTGGATCCTGTTAAATAAAGCCTGAAATTTCCAAGTATAAATTGAAAAAGATTTGCTTTTTGGAACATTGCTGTGTTACATAAAGGTGGCAGATTTCACAGTGCTACACAGACACTGCATCAAATCGAAACATTGGTGGAGAGAAGGAAAGTGACAGTACTGGAGCTGTAATAGAGCAAGTTGTGCACAGATGTTGCCAAAATGTCAGGATCAACAGATTTGAAGCAGCAGCAATCGCTGCAATCAAATGACTAACATCAGATAAGTTCACTGTCTCTCATAAAAGTTACTCATGTAGAAGATAAATCACTGAGCTGAAGGTTAGGTCCTTCTTACAGACAAAATAGTGGGTAAAGCTGGTGCCTTGTCTGTGAGAAAAGAAGGGTTATTCCCATTCCACCAGATATTCTCCTCCCTTTCTCTTGAGAATTGCAATATTTGCGTCTGCAACCCTTTCTTTATCAGAATAAACCATTCCTGCCCATCTGCAAAAGCTTTCAGGCACCATGCCAGATCAACAGCATTTCTCAACACATAAGGCATGTTTAGCATAAAGCAGAAAACAGTTATCCAGAGGAACAGGACACACAAGATAAGGCAAAGCTGTTGAGGTGCCTCAGAAATCTTGGCAGAGTTCAGAAGGAATGCTGACTGATTTCTCTGAGTTGCAGCTTTGTCTTTTCTTGATGGAGCTTTTGGATTTCTATCCTGATGAAGCACCTATAGCCATCTATATCCATTTCTGAGCAGCTCCATTCAGCCACAGTCTGTGTTGCCAAATGCTTTAATAAGGCATAGATAGACATTTAATGATGACAGGCACCTGAGCTGATTCTCCAGTTGACTGGTTTTGCCTCCTGACAGTGCTCAACTTTCATACCTTTGGGAAAAATCAGTTCAGTGAATAATTAATTCTTGCATCTTATAGATATTTGCATTATTAGTTACTGACATGCAGCAGTTTAATTCTTCCACCTGTTATGCCTCA
>NW_020889336.1:0-2221 GCF_003945725.1 Corapipo altera
CCCCCCCGCGTGCCCGTACTTGGTACGGCCCGAGGCGCCCAGCAGCCGGCGCCGGTGGGGGCGGGAACGCCGAGGGTCCCGTGTCTCGCGCTGATTGGCCAGTCCCGGCGCGGTTCAGCCAATCAGAAAAATTCGTCGCGCGACGCCGCTTGGCCGGCGGTTGTTGCTATGGGAGGGGAGGCGCGGGCGAGGGAGAACAACCCTCCTCAGCCCGCGGGGTTGCCCAAATTGATCCGGGGGTTGCCTTTTTTCACCTTTTTTTCCACGCCTCGCCTCACACTTGACGCTTCGTGCCCCTTTTTTCCCTCGCAAACCCCCAAACTCCTCGCGCGGCGCCGCGGCCGCCCCACCCTTCACACTTCGCCCCTCACGGCGCTCAGCCAATCAGCGACGCCGTCTTCGCACTTCGCGCCTCTGATTGGCTGAGATCGCCCAGCGTCCCGCCTCCGTGCCGTTGACAGACAGCGGCGGCTGAGGGGGCGGAGAAAGAGGCGTGGCTCAGTACTTTCTCCGCCTTATGATTGGCTGACGACATGATTGGGGTGGGGTTATCGTGGCTCCGCCCCCCGCTCCGCTGAGGGAAAAAGGCGGGAAAGGGTCGGAGTCCCTGAGGGGTTTTTCTCACCTTTCCCGTTTTATCCTTTTCCTGAGGGGAAAAAGCGGCCGCCCTGAGATGAATTTACCCTTCTTTGCCCAGGATGCCCAGGAGACGCTGCGCCCTGGCGCTCTGAGGTGAAAACAACCTTTAAAAAAAAATTTTTTTTAAATTTTCCCCCCTTGTTTTTGTTTTATTGTGGTGAGGAAATGGGGATTTGAAGGGAGAGTTTCCAGCTTTGAGGGCTCTGCTGTGCCCTTGTCCTGTCTCTGTTTAATTCTGCCTTGGCATCAAAGGAGAGGTGGCAAATTGAAGTGGTTTTGAGCCCTTTTAAGTGCTCTTTCCTTGGAAAATCCCCTGAGGAGGGAGAGACAATTCTCCACCTTTTACCTCACGGGAGCCAAATTTTGGTGCCTCTGGGTGTGAATAAACTGTTTTAGCAGCAGAATGTACTAAAATGGGTATGAAAATTCTCTCTCTCTTCCTTTTTTAACTCGGGATTTCTCTTCTCTTTTTTTTTTTTTTCTTAATCCAGATTCCTTTTCTCCCAGCCTCTTGTTTTTTTTTTTTTAACCAAGGACTTTTCACCATTTTTAACCCAAAATTTCTCCACCTGCACCAAAGGGAACCCGACGCCTTCTTCGTCCTCCCGGGTGAGAAACAACCCCCAAATCTCCCCAAAATGGGGAAAAAACACCCCCTTGGGTTACGAAACCCCCAAACTGGGTGGTTTTTCCCAAAAAAAATTCACTTTTATGTTGTTTTTCTCCTCCCCAGGGAAACACTGATGAAGGAATTCCTCCTCACCGACAAGGTCAGTCCTGCCAAAAGCACCTTGTTATTATAATTTTAACATAAAACCACTATTTTTGCCTAAATTTAGCTGCTCTTTTTTGCCCAAAATGGCTGTTTTTCTCCCCATTTTGCAGGACCTGCAGGCCATGGCACTGATGAACTTCGAGTGTGTGGGGCTACAACCCCTTCAACCTCCTCACTGCCCTGTGAGTACCTTAATTAGGGGCATAATTACCCCTGATTTGGGGTAAAACCTGTTGGAATTGGGGCCCCCCCCCACCTGCTGATTTGGGGTAAAACCTGCCCAAATTGGGGCCTTCCCAAACCTGCTGATTTGGGGTAAAACCCCCCAGAATTGGGGCTTGCCCTGAGTCCCTGCACACGTGTGTCACCCGTGTCCCAGCTCTGCAGGCGTGTCCCAGGCGTGTCCCAAGCGTGTCCCAGGCGTGTCCCAGCTCCACGTGTGGGACTCAGGTGTGTCCCAAACGTGTCCTATGTATGACCCAGGCGTGTCCCATGTGTGTACCAGCTCTGCACATGTGTCCCAGGTGTGACTCAGGCGTGTCCCAGCTCTGCATGTGTGTCCCAGGTATGACCCAAGCATGTTTCAGGCATGTCTTGTATGTCTCAGCTCTGCATGTGTGTCCCACGTGTGATCCAGGTGTGTCCCAGACGTGTCCTATGTATGACCCAGGCATGTCCCACGTGTATCCCGTGTGTGTCCCAGCTCTGCACGTGTGTCCCAGGCATGTCCAGCCCCCCCCATGTCCCCTAAATGTCCCCCAGCCCCTCCCATGTCCCCTAAATGCCCCCTACCCCCCCCCCCCTACC
>NW_020889337.1:0-2220 GCF_003945725.1 Corapipo altera
CAGGGCCTCCCCACCCTCACAGGGAAGAATTTCTTCTGCATATCTAACGTAAATTTTCCCTCTTTCAGTTTGAAATCATTCTCCCTCGTCCTGTCACTGAGGAAAAGTCCCTCTCCAGCTTCTCTGTAGCCCCTTCAGATACTGGAAGGTGCTGTGAGGTCTCCACACAACCTCCTCTTCTCCAGGCTGATCAATCCCAACTTTCTCAGCCTGTCCAGTGACCTGGTGTCACATTTTGCACTGATGGTGTGGGGCATTCACATGACCTTCCCTAAGTGTTTGGGAACATCCTAGCTCCACCAGCCAATGCTGTAGTTATGGAAAACATTCATGCTGGTCGGGGTCTCACCTGAGGCAGAGGAGAGTGGTGCAAGCTGTGCTCTGAGCAGGCTGGAGCAGTTCCCAGCTGCAGTGTTTCCTTCCAGCACGGCAGATTGGTCACGAGCAACATCAGGCAACGGAGGCACAGGCAGAGGAGGTGCCCTGGAGGCAGCAAAAAGGGTGTGAGGATGAACCAGAAGACAAGGCAGGGCACTATGACCAAATACATACTCTTCTACCCTACAATGGGCAGATCCTACATCACTAGCTGGTGGAAAAAGAAAGCAGTGGTTGATTTAGGTGTGCAAGGAATGCTGTCTTGACAGTATTTGGGGAAGCAGCCTCAAGTCCCCAGTGTAGGACAGGCAGCAGGGACAATGCAATGAAATAAGTCAGGTGGTCTCCAATCTTTAACTTAATTTTTCCTCTTTGCATTCTGTTTTCTCACTCCAGATTGCCACAAATATATCCCTGTGGAAACTAATTTCTTCCCTCACACATTCACTCGCTACCCCTTGAAAGACTATCCTCTCACATACGCCCTTCCCTCCCCAGTAAATATCCCCCGTTCACCTATGAAAGGTGCTACCTTATATTTGTTCAAAGAAGCCCATGACTTTGTAAGACTGATCTAAGCAAGCAGCACTTCCATCACCAAGTGAAAATCCATGGAAATGCAAAGCAATGGTGGGAAATGCAATGGGCTCCTGACCATTCACAAAAACATAAAATGAAGGAGTGATCCATAGACCTTTCTATCTCATCCCTTGTTCTCCACATGACTTTAGCCATGGCAATCTCAACAGATTTATTTCAAACCCTCTTTTAAGAGGGTCTACTACAATTTGCCAAGAAATCTGACGAGCTACCAAGGTCCAACTCGATTGTCAGCTCTCCATAGTTTAAATGTAAAGGGGGAATGGCAAAGGAAAATATTTAATTCATTAGGTACCCGTTGTGGAAAGATGAGAAAACAGAGTAGGTCCCCCACCCATAATCATGTGACAGAGGTGACGATGTTGGATGGTTTCTGTTGCCTTTCGCATTCAGTTTCTCCGATTTCCGCCACTTTACCCTGCGATTCTGAAACCAGCTCTGATGAATGGAAAGAAAAGATGCATTCAGGAAGGAAAACATCTACGCATGGGGACACTGGCAACAAATCAGCAGTGACTGCTTCCACACATCACCAGGGGAGCCCTAAAACCTTTCTTTGACAGAAAGGAACCTCAGGAAACCTTTCTTCCCAAGAACCTGCACAGTTCATTGCAAACAGAAAAATAATAGCAGAAAGACACCCCCAAACATCAATTTCCTTTGCTGCCCATGATTTTCAAGACAAAAGAGATTAACTCTGATCTCCTTAGCCTCATTTATCTAGCCATTATATGATTCATCTTAGGAAATGGGAAGATATGCAACCTCAGACTCCATGGCCATTTTGGGTGGGGTTGAGCAGTGTCCATCCCTGTGAGCTCTCTTCCTTGTCACCAGTGGCAGGTGTAGTCATCAGCTCCTCCCTGCCCCAGTCCCTGTCCATCCCTTTTCTGCACAGAACCCACTGTCCCTCACGCAGGCGTTACCAGGATTCGCTTTGGCATCACACCAAACGCAGCTGCAAGTTCCATCTTCTTCTCAGTGTCGGGATAGTGGTCTTCACAGAACACCTTCTCCAACTCTTTTAGCTGCTCTAGAAAACATGCGTTGTTCAAAGAGAGTGAGAGATGGGGAGCATGTGATAAACAAGAAAAAAAAAACAGAAGAGGGAAGCAGAAAAAAAACAGAACATTTTTACAATATTTAGAAACACATGAAAAACATAAAAGATTTTTTTTTAAAGTAAACCACAAAAATAAACAAAACTCTTCTTTTGCAGTAGAAACAAAGAGCACTGCTAGC
>NW_020889338.1:0-2220 GCF_003945725.1 Corapipo altera
TTACCCGTAACTTACCATAAAAATGGGAATGTGTGATGGTTGCCATGGTAACCGAGCATAGCAATAGGCATGTGTGATGGTTGCCATGGTACCTGTGTGTAGCAATGGGAATGTATGATGTTTGTCATGGTAACTGACCGTAAAAACAGGAATGTATGATGGTTGCCATGGTAACTGACTGTAGGAACCAGAATGTGTGATGGTTGCCATGGTAACTGATTGTACCAGTGGTGAAGTAGGATGGTTGCTGTAGTAACTGACCATAGAAACACGAATGTATGATGGTTGCCAAGGTAACTGACCATGGCAATGACAACGTATGCTGGTTGCCATGGTAATCAACCATACCAGTGGGAATGTATGATCGTTGCCACGGTAACTGACTGTAGCAATGGGAATGTGTGATGGTTGCCATGGTAACTGACCTTAGCAATGGGAATGTATGGTACTTGCTGTGGTAACTGACCATGGCAATGAGAATATATGGTGTTTGCCATGGTAACTGACCATAGCAGTAAAAAAAGTATGATGGTTGCCATGGTAACCGACTGTAGCAACGTGACCGTATGATGGTTGCCATGGTATCTCACCGTAGCAATGGGAATGTGTGATGGTTTCCATGGTCACTAACGGTGGTGACAGGAATGTATGATGGTTGCCATGGCAACCAACTGTAGCAATGGGAATGTATGCTGGTTACCATGGTAACTGACTGCACCAGTAGGAAGTATTATGGTTGCCATGGTAACTGACCGTAGCAGTGGGAAGGATGCGGTTTACCACAGTAAATGACTGTAGCAATGGGAATGTGTAATGGTTGCCGTGGTAACTGACTGTGGCAATGGGAATGTACTCTGTTTGCCATGGTAACTGACCATAGCAATGGGAATGTATGCTGGTTGTCATGGCAACTGTGATTTAGTTGGTCTTTGAGCATGATATTTTCATCTGCAGAAACATCCGTGAGTGCCCAGAGATCTCCCAAGATGGGCTTTAAAGGTCTCAAGCACATGAGCACTAGAGAGGGGCTAAGGAGCTGTGGCCTAAATGGTGTGGAGACTGAGGACGGTACAGGACAGCCCTGAGAGGGTTTGAAGGGAGGATTTAGAGATGGTGGATCCTTTTGTCAGAGCAGGAAAGAGCTGAGACAGAAAGAATTAATGCCAAGTGCAGCTGGGGAGGTCCTGAGTGGACATGAGGAAAAAGGAATTTCACTCCATGGAAAACACTGGGCTGCAACACATCACCCAGGAGGAGTCTGGATGAGCCCAAGGCTTTGAGTGTGCAGGAAGAGCCAGGGAGGACGCAGAGATGTCAGTGCAGGAAGGTGCCAGCCAGGTGGGGCAGCCGGGGGGATGACGACAGCCTGCAGGGAAAGGGGCAGGGCATGGACACCGTAGGACAACCTGGGCTGGAGAGGAGACAGGGATGGGGAGAAGCTGAAAGGCCCTGACACAGCCACCTTCTGCAGGCCTTTGGCCATGGCTGCTGTCTGTGTCCCTGAGGCCAGGAGGAGGGGAGTGGCCCTTGCAGCCCTGGGGCCTCATGGCCTCCTTGTCCCTGCTCAGCAACCTGGCAGGTGCCACCCCATGGTCCTGCCCTTGGCATTGCACATCCCACATCCCAGTGCCCCAGGAAGAGCTCTGAGGAATGAGGCAGGGACAGGATCTGCCTTCCCAGGGGCTGGGGGTCAGGACTTGGTACTCTGGGTTAAGGACACAAGTCAAGGTTTATTCAGCATCAGAGCCACCTTTTCCTTGCTTGTCCATCCTTGTCATCACTGTCTGCACTTTTCTGCTCTAACTGGAACCTGGGGACACATTCTCAGTTGTGTCCCTCAATGAGACTCATTAGCACTACAAGAAACTTCAGTGTTTCAATCTCACTTTGACTTCTTGAAATATTGTTTGAACTTCCTCTCAGGGACTGAGTCTCATGTAAACAACATCAAGCCCCTGAGGGTCACTAAATGCCTGGGGCTGTTGCTGTGCTGCTGAGCTGGGCCGGGCTCCTGGCACACAGGGAGCTCCTGGCAAGTAAGAAGAGCTTCAAAGAGACAGCTCTGCTGGTGAGCAGCTCCTCTGCACAGCCCAGCAGGGCTGAGGGCACTGCCAGGGCAGCTCAGGGACACCAGCAGGGCACAGACACAGCTTCCAGGGGCTCAGCACTGGCAGGATGGCTGAGAGCTCCCTGCAGGAGGAATCTTGGCAGGGCTGCACA
>NW_020889339.1:0-1105 GCF_003945725.1 Corapipo altera
AGGATGTCAGTTTTAGCCACAGGAGTCCTTTATCTTGTGCCTTTTTGTTCTTTATTTTCCAGATGGGGCCCAATCGGTCTCGAGGGGTAGCGGCTGAGCAGGGAGACGAGCGAGGTGAGAATTTTACTCCCCAGCCGAGTTTGGAGTTAGTTTGAGGATGTTGTCTATGTGGTCAATCTCTGCATATATGTTGTAGCTGTTTAATTTTTTTTCCAGGCGATACACAACCCTTTGCCTGTCTGCTGAAGGTGCCGAAGGTCCATCCTATAAGAGATCAAGCTGAAGGAACTGAGATAGGCAGTATGTCAGCACAAACCTCCACGTCCATGTTGTCTCGCAGCGGCCGTCTGTCCACTTCCCGGTGTGTAGCAACGCTTCGACCTGGAGTCTGATGGTGTTTAGAGGTTTTTGGCTTTGCTTGTGAGCCATCCCTAAATGTTTGAGAACGCAGTGTTTGAGCCTTTACCCCTTTCATTTGCAGGGGAGGCCTTGGGAGCAGCTGAAGTGAGAGGAGCCTTCTAGGTGAGTCGGGGAGGCAGCAGGAGGAGCAGGGATCCACTGCAGCTTCAGAAATGCCCTCTAATTTTGTCTTTCACTCGCTCAGGTATCCCAGAAGATGACAGCACATTGTCCAAGTCTGTTCAGAGCCAGTGACACGAGGACCTGCCTGGGTGACGGTGAGTAGAGGGATCACGGGGGCTTGGGTCACATGCCACACTACTCAGATCTTGAGTCTGGTTTTCTTTCTCACAGTTGACTGCTAGTGGTCTCCTGATGGCAGAAACCTCTGAGTCAGCCCAGGTGCCCCTCCTCTGCATGAAAGACGGATTCGCATCCCCGGCTGTCGGCAAGATAAGTGCAGGGCAAAGACCCAGAGAGGGGTTGGGACTCGGTGCAAGTGTGTGCCTCACCTGGAGGGATTTTTGAAATTAGTAGGATGCAATGCGTATTTTGTAACAGGTTATTTGGACACATCCAAGGAAGGGTTTACTTTGTATCATTGGATTCACGTGTGCAGGGCGGAGCAGTTCCGGTCTGTGTCACGTCCTCTGTCTCATCCATATTTTGTGTCCTTTGTCTCTTAATTGTGTCCCATGGTGTGTGT
>NW_020889339.1:1115-2220 GCF_003945725.1 Corapipo altera
AGGATGTCAGTTTTAGCCACAGGAGTCCTTTATCTTGTGCCTTTTTGTTCTTTATTTTCCAGATGGGGCCCAATCGGTCTCGAGGGGTAGCGGCTGAGCAGGGAGACGAGCGAGGTGAGAATTTTACTCCCCAGCCGAGTTTGGAGTTAGTTTGAGGATGTTGTCTATGTGGTCAATCTCTGCATATATGTTGTAGCTGTTTAATTTTTTTTCCAGGCGATACACAACCCTTTGCCTGTCTGCTGAAGGTGCCGAAGGT
Organism: Corapipo altera; assembly: GCF_003945725.1. Classification (NCBI taxonomy): domain Eukaryota; kingdom Metazoa; phylum Chordata; class Aves; order Passeriformes; family Pipridae; genus Corapipo; species Corapipo altera. Next base: position 1,375 of record NW_020889339.1, read on the forward strand.
CCATCCTATAAGAGATCAAGCTGAAGGAACTGAGATAGGCAGTATGTCAGCACAAACCTCCACGTCCATGTTGTCTCGCAGCGGCCGTCTGTCCACTTCCCGGTGTGTAGCAACGCTTCGACCTGGAGTCTGATGGTGTTTAGAGGTTTTTGGCTTTGCTTGTGAGCCATCCCTAAATGTTTGAGAACGCAGTGTTTGAGCCTTTACCCCTTTCATTTGCAGGGGAGGCCTTGGGAGCAGCTGAAGTGAGAGGAGCCTTCTAGGTGAGTCGGGGAGGCAGCAGGAGGAGCAGGGATCCACTGCAGCTTCAGAAATGCCCTCTAATTTTGTCTTTCACTCGCTCAGGTATCCCAGAAGATGACAGCACATTGTCCAAGTCTGTTCAGAGCCAGTGACACGAGGACCTGCCTGGGTGACGGTGAGTAGAGGGATCACGGGGGCTTGGGTCACATGCCACACTACTCAGATCTTGAGTCTGGTTTTCTTTCTCACAGTTGACTGCTAGTGGTCTCCTGATGGCAGAAACCTCTGAGTCAGCCCAGGTGCCCCTCCTCTGCATGAAAGACGGATTCGCATCCCCGGCTGTCGGCAAGATAAGTGCAGGGCAAAGACCCAGAGAGGGGTTGGGACTCGGTGCAAGTGTGTGCCTCACCTGGAGGGATTTTTGAAATTAGTAGGATGCAATGCGTATTTTGTAACAGGTTATTTGGACACATCCAAGGAAGGGTTTACTTTGTATCATTGGATTCACGTGTGCAGGGCGGAGCAGTTCCGGTCTGTGTCACGTCCTCTGTCTCATCCATATTTTGTGTCCTTTGTCTCTTAATTGTGTCCCATGGTGTGTGT
>NW_020889340.1:0-428 GCF_003945725.1 Corapipo altera
CCAAAATGGCGTACAGACGAAGATTCCTCGAAGACCAAAGGTGCCAGCAAAGAAAGTTAGTACTGCCCGCAGAGTGTCCAGCCTTACCCACCAACTGCACCAACGTTTACTTCTAGGATAGGAAGCCTAGAATCTTTGGGTTTATGGTGCAGTTGGTTTGTCTCCCTGGGGAATCCATGGGCAGCAAGAGCTTTCTGTGCTGGCACCTTTGTTGTGGGAGGAATCTTCGTCTGTATGCAATTTTGGATGTAGGACTGGCATTTGGGAGGCAAGGTTGAAAACAGGAAACAGCAGCCGTTATCCCCAGGAAAGAAAGTCTGGAAGCTTTGGCTTTGTGGTGCAGTTGGTGGAGCAGCCTGGGGACTCCATGAGAAGCAAGAACTTTCTGTGCTGGCAACTTTGGTGTGGGAGGAATCTTTGTTTGTATG
>NW_020889340.1:528-2220 GCF_003945725.1 Corapipo altera
ATGGTGCAGTTGGTTTGTCAGCCTGGGGACTCCATGGGCAGCAAGAGCTTTCTGTGCTGGCACCTTTGGTTTGAGAGAAATCATGGTCCGTATGCAATTTTGGGAGTCGGGTTGGCCGTTGGGAGGCAGGTCTGAAAACAGGACACAAAAGCACTTCTCCCCAAAAAAGGAAGCCTGGAAAGTGTGGTTTTGTTGTGCATTTGCTGGGTGAGACTGGAGACTCCTTAGGCAGCAAGAGCTTTCTGTGCTGGCACCTTTGTTGTGGGAGGAATCTTCGTCCGTATGCAATTTTGGATGTAGGGTTGGCATTTGGGAGGCAAGGTTGAAAACAGGAAACAGCAACCCTTATCCTCTGGATAGAAAGTCTGCAAGCTTTGGCTTTGTGGTCCAATTGGTTGGCCAGGTTGGACACTCGATGAGCAGCAAGAACATTCTCTCATGGTCTCTCTGCTGTTGGAGGAATCTTCGTCTGTAAGCAATTTTGGAATTCGGGTTGTCAGCTGGGAGGCAAGGTTGAAAAGAAGAAAACAGCAGCCCTTATCCTCTGGAAAGAAAGTCTGCTAGTTTTAGTTTTGTGGTGCAGTTGGTGGGTCAGACTTGGCACTCTACGGGCAGTACTAACTTTCTTTGCTGGCACCTTTGGTCTTCGAGGAATCTTCGTCTGTACGCCATTTTGGGATTCAAGCTGGCAGTTGTGAGACAGGGTTGAAAACAGGAATGAGCAACCGTTATCCCCAGGAAAGAAAGCCTGGAAGCTTTGACTTTGTGGTGCAGTTGGTGGAGCAGCCTGGGGACTCCATGAGAAACAAGAGCTTTCTGTGCTGGCACCTTTGTTGTGGGAGGAATCTTCAGCCATATGCAATTTTGGGAGTCAGTTTGACAGTTGGGAGGCAGGTCTGAAAACAGGAAACAACAGCCCTTATGGGCAGGAAAGAAAGCCTGGAATCTTTGGTTTTGTGGTGTACTTGGTGGGTCAGGGTGGGCACTCTGTGGGCCGCAAGAGCTTTCTGTTCTGTTGCCTTTGGTGTGGAAGGAATCTTTGTTTGTATGTAATTTTGGGAGTCGGGCTGAAAGTTGGGAGGTAGGTCTTAAACCAGGAAACAACAGCCCTTCTCCCCAGGAAAGAACACCTGGAAACTTTGGTCTGGTGGTGCAGTTAGTGTGTCTCCCTGGGGACTCCATGGACAGCAAGAGCTTTCTGTGCTGGCACCTTTGTTGTGGGAGGAATCTTCGTCTGTATGCAATTTTGGATGTAGGGCTGGCATTTGGGAGGCAAGGTTGAAAACAGGAAACAGCAACCCTTATCCTCTGGAAAGAAAGCCTGCAAGCTTTGGCTTTGTGGTCCAATTGGTTGGCCAGGTTGGACACTCCATGAGTAGTAAGAACGTTCTGTCACGGTCTCTTTGCTGTTGGAGGAATCTTCATCTGTATGCAATTTTGGGATTTGGGCTGTCAGCTGGGAGGCAAGGTTGAAAACAGGAAACAGTAGCCGTTATCGCCAGCAAAGAAAACCTGGAAGCTTTGACTTTGTGGTGTAGTTGGTGGGTCAGACTGGGCACTCTAGAGGCAGTACTAACTTTCTTTGCTGACACCTTTGGTCTTCGAGGAATCTTCGTCTGTATGCAATTTTGGGATTCGAGCTGGTAGTTGTGAGACAGGGCTGAAAACAGGAAACAGCAACCGTTATCCCCA
>NW_020889341.1:0-190 GCF_003945725.1 Corapipo altera
ATGTGATGTCACAGAAAGGATGTGAGGGATGTGAAGTCACAGAGGAGGATGGGATGTCATAGAGGATGGATGTGATCTCACAAGACAAATGTGATGTCACTTGAATGATGTGATGTCTCAGAGGAGGATGTGATGTCACAGATGAGGATGTGATGTCACAGCAAGAATGTGAAGGATGTGATGTCACAGA
>NW_020889341.1:200-2219 GCF_003945725.1 Corapipo altera
GATGTCACAGAGGAGGATGTGATGTCACAGCAAGAATGTGAAGGATGACATGTCACAGAGGAGGATGTGATGTCGCAGGAAGGTTGTGAAGGATGTGATGTCACAGAGCAAGACGTGATGTCAAAGGGGAGCTGGGATGTCATAGCAGATATATGTTGTCACAGGGACAATGTGATGTCACAGGAAGTATGTGATGTCACAGAGTAGGATGTGATGTCATGGGGAGAATGTGATATCACAAAGGAATATGTGATGTCACAGAGGAGAATGTGATGTCACAGGAAGAATGTGAAGGATGTCGTCATAAAGGAGGATGTGATATCACAGGAAGGATGAGATGTCACAGGGAGAACGTGAAGTCACAGGGGAGGATGTGATGTCACTGGAACGATGTGATGTCACAGAGGGGGATGTTATGTAACAGGAAGGATGTAAAGGAGTTGATTTCAGACGAAGGTTCTGATGTCAAAGCGTGGATGTGATGTCACTGAGAAGGATGTGATGTCACAGGAAGAGTGTGATGTCACAGTGGAGGCTGTGATGTCACAGAGGCCTATGTGATGTCACAGGGAGAATATGAAGGATGGAGGCCAAGGGATGGAGGGCACGCTGAGCCCGTGACACTGAGCTGAGCGGGGCAGGTGACGCACCTGAGGGACGGGATGGCATCCAGGGGGACCTGGACAGACCAGAGAAATGGTTCCAGAGTGTAGAGAGAGAGATAAGGCTAAAAGTTAACACAGAATAGGAATTAGAGAGGAAAACCAGCTGCTGCTTCCCGGCGGGGATAAGGTCACGATGCCCCACAAAGCTCCCCAGGCACCCAGAAACAATTGTAGCACTTCTCAGTAGAAACCCTCAAACTCCTCCTAAACCTAAAGAAAGAGCATAAAAGAGAGTTGGAAATGGGGAAAGAAATGGAGAGAGATTTCCACTGAATCTACTGGGATCAATGGAGGGGTTGAACCTGCCTTCCTCCCCCTCAGGGATGCCTGTGCTGGGTGGGAAGTGTCAGCTTTGCGTGTTAGTCACTGCTTGGAAGGACTAGAGCTGGCTTTTGCTTCCTAATGTATTTGTGGATTAGTTTGTTTTAGAGGTTGTGCTGTGCTTTGCTTTAACAACAATTTTGACATTGTTCAAAGTGTGTTTTTGTAGCCAGACCCTGTCCCTGACAACCATGAACCTTTAACCTGTGCCAATTTGTATTAATAAAGAGTGTTATTCCACAGACTGTTGGAGGGAGTCCTTTATAAAGGTGCTGCCAGTTTTGTTGATGCCGGAGTACAACTCCTGAGGTTGGACAAGACAAAGGTGGTGCAGCCGGGTCAGGGCAACCCCCGGGATCGGTGCAGGTTGGGGGAGGAAGGGATGGAAGTCCCTGCTGGGAGAGGGCTCTGGGGGTGCTGGTGGGTGACAAATGGGACACGAGCCAACCCGGAAACCCCCCGTGTGCGGGGCTCATCCTGGGGGTAGGGGAGGAGGGGAATGTACCCCTGTGCTGCCCTCAGGTGAGACCCCACCTGCAGTGCTGCCTCCAGCTCTGGGGGCCCAGATCAGGAGGAATGGACCTGTTGGAGTGGATCCAGAGGAGGCCATAAAGATGCTCTGAGGCCTGGAGCCCCTCTGCTCTGGGGACAGGCTGGGACAATTGGGATTGTTCAACCTGGAGAATAGAAGGTTCCAGAGAGGCCTTAGAGCCCCTTCCAGTGCCCCGAAGGGCTCCCAGAGAGCTGCAGAGGGATTTTGGACAAGGACCTGTAGTGATGGGAGAAGGGAGAATGGCTTCCCACTGACAGAGGGCAGGCTTAGAGGGATATTGGAAAGAAAGTTTTCCCTGTGAGAGGGGAGGCCCTGGCACAGGTTTCCCTGAGAAGCTGTGACTGCCCCATCCCTGGAAGTGTCCAAGGTCAGGATGGATGGGGTATGTAGCAACCTGGGCTAGTGGAAGGTGTCCCTGCCCATGGGGTGGCATGGGATGAGCTTTAAGGTCCCTTCCCACTCAAACCAATCCATGATTCC
>NW_020889342.1:0-411 GCF_003945725.1 Corapipo altera
CCCAAGGGGGTCCTCAATGTCCCTAAGGGGTCCCTAAGGGGGTCCCCGCTGTCCTCAAGGGCCCCCGGTGTCCCCAGGGGGGTCCCCGATGTCCCTAAGGGGTCCCTGGTGTCCTCAACAGGTCCCCAATGTCCCCCAGGGGGTCCTCAATGTCCCTAAGGGGGTCCTGGGGTCTCTGGGGGGGGAGCTGGTGTCCCTAAGAGGGTCCCCAATGTCCCCAGAGGGTCTCTGTAGGGGGAGGGTCCCCCATGTCCGTGAGGGGATCTCTGGGGGGGTCCCCGATGTCCCCAAGGGGTCCCCACGGTCCCAGTGGCATCTTGGGGGGGGTCCCGAGTGTCCCAAGGGGGGTCCCTGGGGGGGGGGCCCCAAAGGGGGCCCCCAAGTCCCCCCAAGTTCCGGGGGGGCCCCGGC
>NW_020889342.1:511-1200 GCF_003945725.1 Corapipo altera
GGCTGACCTCATACCTGGGGCTGAACTTGGCCTGTGCCCTCCAGGGCTTGTTGCCCACCCCCGGCTGGAGCCCCCGGTGCCGCCTGTACCACTGGTGAGTGACCCTGAGTGACCCTGAGTGACCACTGAGTGACCACAGTGACCCTGAGTGACCACTGAGTGACCCCTGAGTGACCACAGTGACCCTGAGTGACCTCTGAGGGACCCCTGAGTGACCCCTGAGTGACCCCTGAGTGACCCTGAGTGACCACTGAGTGACCACTGAGTGACCACAGTGACCCTGAGTGACCTCTGAGTGACTACAGTGACCCTGAGTGACCACTGAGGGACCCCTGAGTGACCACTGAGTGACCCTGAGTGACCAATAGAGACCCACAGCGACCCCAGAGTGGCCACCTGCCCCCCCCCTGTCCCACCTGCCCCCCACCTGTCCCAGATAACCCTCACCTGTCCCCTTTACCCTCACCTGTCCCAGGTGACCCTCCCCTGCCCTCATCTGACCCACCTGACCCTCACCTGTGCCAGGTGCCCTCACCTGTCCCACCTGACCCCCACCTGTCCCACCTGACCCACCTGACCCTCACCTGTGCCAGGTGCCCTCACCTGTCCCACCTGACCCTCACCTGTCCCACCTGACCCTCACCTGTCCCACCTGACCCCCACCTGTCTCCCCTGCCCTCTCCTGCCCT
>NW_020889342.1:1300-2218 GCF_003945725.1 Corapipo altera
CCCTGAGTGACCTCTGAGGGACCCCTGAGTGACCCCTGAGTGACCACTGACTGATCCTGAGTGACCTCTGAGGGACCCCCGAGTGACTGCAGTGACCCTGAGTGACCCAGATTGACCAATAGAGACCCACAGCGACCCCAGAGTGGCCACCTGCCCCCCACCTGTCCCACCTGACCCCCACCTGTCCCCTTTGCCCTCATCTGTGCCAGGTGACCCTCCCCTGCCCTCACCTGACCCACCTGACCCTCACCTGTGCCAGGTGCCCTCACCTGTCCCACCTGACCCTCACCTGTCCCACCTGACCCTCACCTGTCCCACCTGACCCCCACCTGTCTCCCCTGCCCTCTCCTGCCCTGCCCTGTCCCCACGATCCTCACCTGTTCCACCTGACTCTCCCTTGCCCCTCCCCTGCCCTCACCTGTCCCAGGTGTCCCCACCTGCCCTCACCTGTCTTAGATAACCCTCCCCTGCCCTCACCTGTGCCAGGTGACTTTCCCCTGCCCTCACCTGTGCCACCTGACCTCCACCTGTCCCACCTGACCCTCACCTGTCCGGGTGCCCTCACCTGTCCCGGGTGCCCTCACCTGTCCCCCCTGACTCCCATCTGTCCCACCTGCCCTCACTTGTCCCACCTGACCCTCACCTGTCCCAGGTGCCCTCACCTGTCCAGGTGCCCTCACCTGTCCCACCTGTCCCTCAGGGGCGTGTCCCTGGCAGGTGCCGTGCTGTGCCTGGGGCTGATGTTGGTCACCTGCCCTCCCCTGTGCCAGGTGCCCTCACCTGTCCCATCTGACCCCCACCTGTCCCACCTGACCCTCACCTGTCCCAGGTGCCCTCACCAGTCCCATCTGACCCTCACCTGTGCCACCTGACCCTCACCTGTCCCCTTTACCCTCATCTGTGCCAGGTGCCCTCACC
>NW_020889343.1:0-2218 GCF_003945725.1 Corapipo altera
AGCTTTTGTAGCATCTGTTTGTGCATGTCCATGTGGCAGAGGCTCCCCAGACATCTGCTGTGGAGCTGGTACACCTGCTGGACAAAACAAGGCATTCTCCAGCCTGCCTTCCCCCACCCCTGACCGCCCCAGCCCATCTTCCATCGCTCTGCTTCCTTTTTCTGCCCCTGCTCCCCCTCCGCTCCCTTCACTCTGGCATTTTTATTAGGAATGTTATTGCTGTTCTTACTGCCCAAGCATAAGCTGATCCCCAGGGGAGCCTGTGTAATGTAACCCCTCAAGCACTAAATTCCTCCCCCTGTGCCAAAGACACAGGTTTGTTGTTGCTGCCCCTCCCGCCGAGCACCAGTTCCATCTCCTGCTCCTGCCCAGCGGCTTTCCAGAAATCCAGGGCTGGGTGTAGATTGAAGGCTATGGCAAGGGGCAGGATAGAGTTGCTTCACTTCCACCCTTGGTGTCTCAGTGTTTGTGATCTTGGGAATCCTCAGGAACCTGGAACAATGCCAGATTATCTGTTGTTGTAGGATATGTATGTGGAGATTGTTTTGATGTGTTTAAATCTTCCTTGAGAATACAACTGAGAGAAAACAATGTAAAAAAAAAAAAGAAAAAAAAAGAAGAAAAGAAAGAAAAAAGAGAAAAAGGAAGAAAAAAAGGGGAAAAGGAGAAAAAAGACAGAAAAAGAAAGGAAAAAAGGAAAAAATAAAAACCGTAAAAGATAAAAAAGAAAAAGGAGAAAGAAAAAAAGGGGAAAAAAAAAGACAGGAAAAAAAAAAACCAAAACGTTTTTTCTTATGTCCGCTCACGTGCAAAGGGCCGCTATGATTCGCCTCAAGGGCTACAACTCCCACAGCGCATCGCGCAAGGCGCAGGCACTGCAGCGGGCGTGCAGGGACGTGGCCGCTCGCTGATTGGCTGCGGCGTTCTCCAAAAGCGGTGCGCGCGCAGAGCACCCCTTTTGTTGCTGGGAATCGGTGATGGCGCCGGGGCCTTCAGTTCGCTGTAAGATCTGGCGGGGACCGTGGCGAGAGCGGGGCTCTGGGGATCCCCTCAGGGGCTGCGGGGAGCGCGGGTGTGGGTGGAAAGGCTGGAGGTCTCGGGAGTGTGTAGCGGGGGGGTTCGGGGGTTCCCGGGGACGTTGTGAGTGGTCCCTGAGGGGGTTCGGTGTCCTGAGGGCACTCAGGGGGAAGATTGAAGGTCCCTGAAGGGGTTTGAGGGTCTCTGAGAGGGTTTTGGTTTCTGAGGAGATTTGGGGTGTCCCAGGTGGGCTTTGGGGGTCTGAGAAGAGGTTTGGGGGTTTTGGGAGGCTTTGCGGCGACCTTTTAGGCAGTTTTGGGGTCTCTTGGGGGGTTTACGGGGTCCCAGACGGTTTTGAGGGTTCGTGAGGGGGATTGTGGGGTCCCGGAATGGGCTTGGGGAGTCCCAGGTGGGTTTTGCGAGTCACTGAGACGGTTTAGGGGGTGCTGGGGAGGGATGAGGTCTGTGAGGGGATTTGAGGGGTCCTTGAGGAGGTTTTGATGGGTCGAGGGGGGAATTTCAGAGGTTTTGAGGGGATTCTGGGGAGTCCCTTAAAGCCCAGCACTGGGGTTCAGGGGGTCCCCCAGCCCCTAGGGGAGGACTCCTAGTGATGCTCCCCAAATTCGGGGGGGGGAGATATACCACATCCGGATAAGGGGATCCTAGTGCCTCCAGTATATCCCAATAGCCTCTCAGTGACCCTCAGTATGGCCCAGTGATCCTCCAGTGAGCGCCCAGTAACCTCCCAGTGTCCCCCCATGTGTTATGGTAATCCCCCAGTAATTCCCCAGTTCTCTGCCAGTGCCCCACAGTGTGCCCCAGTTCACGTCCAGTCCCTCCCAGTGCCCCCTGGTTCCCCCCAGTGTGTCCCAGTATCCCCCAGTAATTCCCCAGTGCCCCACAAAGCCCTCCAACTGTCTCCAACGTGTCCCCAGATGCCCTTGGCCTTTCTATGGGGGTAGAAAAAAGGGCATTTTTGGGGTCAGAGGGTCTAGAGAAGAGCAACGAGGCTGGAAGAAGGGACTGGAGCACAGATGGTGTGAGGAGAGGCTGAGGGAGCTGGGGTTGTTGAGGCTCAGGGGAGACCTCCTGACTCTCTGCAACTCCCTGCCACAAGGTTGTAGCCAGGTGGGGGTGGGGCTCTTCTGCCAGGGAGCAGCAGTAGGACAAGAGGGCTGGGTCTTGAGCTGTGCCAGGGGAG
>NW_020889344.1:0-2218 GCF_003945725.1 Corapipo altera
GTTGGCTCCTGCAGCGGGCTCTGCTCTCCTGGGGGGCTTCTCTTCACAGGCAGGCTCTAAAAAGGGAATGAAAGAGCAGCTGCAAACCCCCAGCCCTGGGGCGAGCACAAATCCCCACCCAGTGCTGAGCGACAGCTGGAGCGCGGCAGCTCCCTGTGTGAGGCCGGGGCGAGCCCCGGGCTGGATTTCAAAGGGAGTTGGGGGGTGAGGGCAATGGCTGAGGGCTGAGGGGCGATAGCTGAGAGTGAGGATACTGAGGGCACTGGCTGAGGGTGAGGGCATGGACAACAGTGGCTGAGGGAGAGTGTGCTGAGGGCCAGGGCTGATGGGGAGGTCGAGAAGTCCCCTCCCCGTGTCTCCCGTCGCCTCTCCGGTGCCACACGCACAGAGCCCCGTGCCGGGGCTTGGTGCCAGCTGCCAGACCCGCGCTGCTGATGGACGCTCACCGGGCGTGAGGGAGGTGAGGCCCTGGCCCAGGTTGCCCAGAGAAGCTGTGGCTGCCCCATCGCAGGAAGTGTCCAAGGCCGGGTTGGACGGGGTTGGAGCCAGCTGGTGTGGTGGAAGGTGTCCCTGCCCAGGTGTTCTGATCCCATTAGGGAGAGATGCCTCAGCCCGAATTAAGGTGTAAATGAGACCATTTGGTGACAGTAGGCGGATTTTACGTAATACAGATTTTATTTAACAATAAATCTTTCTAATCTTCTGTCTTCTATAATTCTTATCATCTAACTGAAAGAACCTATCTCTATGTCCTATAAATATATTTACTATGATATTTGAATATAGTCTTATCTATCTTATGTAAGTCTATCTTCCTAATAAATCTACCTAAATATTATAAAGATATATTATAATGATTATAATTAAATTCATTAATTACATAACTAACTTAATTACATAAATTAGCTCCTTGACTTAACCAATCTTTGGTTTGTTTTCAAATAATCATATTTGTTGTCATCCTGCAGGGAGTTTCTGAGAGTAAGAGGTCCTGTCTTGCTCATTCCCTGCAGGAGTAGTTGGGTATCGGAATAAGTGTGGCAGGTCAGTGGTGGAGTCAGTGTCTCTGTTGGAAGCAGTTAAGAGGTGTCCGGGCCCAGCCTGGTGCTGGAGCGGGGCCTAATCCTGGGGCTGTCCCGCCGTGCAGGAGCGGAACAGCCTGCGCAGAGCCCCGAGCGCCCGCCTGAAGCGGGAGAGACGTTTGGTGGGGACAACCAGCTGCCTGCTGAGGGCCTGGGCCTCCAGCCGGGGAGGCGAGGGGCTGGGGGACAGCAGGGGCTGCGTGGGGCAGGGACCTGGCTCTGTGTCCCTGCCTCTGCCACCTCAGCCAGGCCAGGTCACCGCGGGCGGCCGCGTGGTGCAGCCTGCCCAGCCTCTTCTCCCTGAGCTCAGAGGCGCTGGTGGAGCTGGTGGCAGCCCAGGGCTGCCCACTGGGGCTGCTGGAGGGCGACTGCCGTCGCTTCTTGCTGAGAAGCCACGGCATGGCCCTGCCTGGAGCTCCCAGCAGCAGGAAGTGCAAGAAGCCCCTTTGTGGGGGGCTGCCGGGAGCCAAGTGGGGATGATGAATGGGGACGAGGGTGAGGTGTAGGGTGAGAGTGACAAAGGGGACAAGGACGAGAATAAGGACGGGCACAGGGTAGAAAGCACAAGGCAAACGAGGTTGCCCTGTGCAGTGGTCGTGGCCTGCAGCTGCCAAGACGGCGATGCAGGCGCGCAATGCTCCCAGAGCGGGATGTGCTGCTGCTCCCCGAGAGGCTACAGCAGCTCTGAGCGCCGGCTCCGGGCACCAACAAGGCCGTGCTCGACTGGTGCCTGTGGTGTCACAATGGCTGGTGGAAGGCTCAGCACGTCAGCCTGGGGTGTGACATAGGCCACGGTACAGGGTGAGGCCGGGCGGGACAGGGCAGGGCGGGGCAGGAGTGAGGGTGGCCCTGCTGGGCCTTGTGGGAAGGAGGCGGCCTGGGCCTTGTGAGGGCGGCTGGCGGGAGTGGGCACTGCCCCGCCTCAGGGCACCCCAGGGCAGGGCCCGGGCTGCTCCCACTGGGCCGGAGGCTGTGGTAGGCGCTGGAGCAGCTCCTGTATCACCCGCTCTGGCTTTTTGCTTCAGCCTGTGACCCGGCTCCTCTGGACACACTTCCATGAAATGAGGCTCAGGAGGAAGTGGGATCCCAGCCCAAGCAGGTGGGACTCACCACAGCTCTCAAGAAATGCCCACCCA
>NW_020889345.1:0-545 GCF_003945725.1 Corapipo altera
GAGGGGATTTTTTGGGAGTTTTTCCCGGAATTCTGAGGGGTTCCCCCCCCGTATCCCTGTTTTCCCCGCAGGGCCGGGATCTCCCCGAGCTCCGGCGCCACATCCACGGGGAATCCCTGGAATTTTGGGCCATCAAGAAGTTGGTGCTGAAGGTTTTCGCTCCCTGCAGGTGCCGAGAGATCCATCGGAAACACCGGGAGGCCACGGAGGTGGGGACGGAAAAGTGGGAATGGGGCCGGAAAATGGGGGAATGGAGTCAGAAAATGGGGGAATGGAGTCAGAAAATGTGGGAATGGAGCCGGAAAATGTGGGAATGGAACCAAAAAATGGGGGAATGGAGTCAGAAAATGGGGGAATGGAACCGAAAAATGGGGGAATGGAACCGAAAAATGGGGAAATGGAGCCTGAAAATGGGGGAATTGAGTCTGGAAATGGGGGAATGGAGCCGGAAAATGGGGGAATTGAGCCAAAAAATGTGGGAATGGAGCCTGAAAATGGGGGAATTGACTCTCAAAAATCTGGGAATTGGCTCTCAAAATTTAAAC
>NW_020889345.1:555-1397 GCF_003945725.1 Corapipo altera
CATGGGATGAAGCAGGAAAACCCTGAGATGGAGCAGGAAAATCCTGAGAGGAAGCGGGAAAATCATGGAATGAAGCAGGAAAACCCTGGGATGAGGCAGGAAAACAATGGGATGAAGCAGGAAAATCCTGGGATGAAGCAGGAAAATCATGGAATGAAGCAGGAAAACAATGGGATGGAGCAGGAAAACCTCGGGATGGAGCCGGAAAACCCCGGGATGCGGATCTGCCCCGGGCACGAGCGCTCCCTGCCCATCGAGGCCACCGTGGAATCCCTGGATGTGCGGGAGGAAGGTGGGAATCTCCTGGGGGTTGGGATTGGGGATTGGGATTGGGATCGGGATTGGAATCCCTCAGGATTGGGATTGGGATCGGGATTGGGATTGGGAGTGGGGTTGGGATTGGGGATGGGGATTGGGATTGGGACTGGAATTCCTCATGATTGGAGTTGGGATTGGAATCCCTCGGGATTGGGATCTGGATCGGGATTGGGATTGGGAGTGGGGTTGGGATTGGGATTGGGGTTGGGATTGGGATTGGAATCCCTTGGGACTGGGATCGGAATCAGAATTGGGATTGGGATTGAGATAGGGATTGGGATTGGGATTGGAATCCCTCAGGATTGGGATAGGGATTGGGATTGGGGTTGGGATTGGATTGGAATCCCTCTGGATTGGGATTGGGATCGGGCTTGGAATCCCTCAGGATTGGGATCTGGATTCGGATTGGGATTAGAATTGGGATTTGGATTGGGATGGGGATTGAGATAGGGATTGGGATTGGAATCCCTCGGGATTGGGATCGGGATCAAGACCGGAACCCCTCGGGATTGGGATTGGGATCG
>NW_020889345.1:1407-1744 GCF_003945725.1 Corapipo altera
AAGACCGGAACCCCTCGGGATTGGGATTGGGATCGGGATTGGGATTGAGGTGTGGGGATGGATCCCGGACAGATCCCTGCCTCCGGGATGGGGTGAAATTCCCGAGGGGGGAATTTTTTGGGATTGGAATTCCTGGGATTTCTCTCCCTCTTTTCCCTCAGGGATCGAGACCCTCCTGTGTTACCTGGAGCTGCTCCCCCGGCCCTGGGTGGAGCTGCTGCTTCCCACCCATTCCCGATGCCGCATCCGCTGCTCCGGAGGCGCCCGGCAGCTCCGGGAGGCGGCTCGGAGGTGGGAAAAACCGGGAATTCCAGGGAAAACCACATTTCCCCCCCCC
>NW_020889345.1:1754-2217 GCF_003945725.1 Corapipo altera
GGATTTTTCTTGGATTTTTTACCTGGGAATTCCCAGGAAAACCCGATTTCTATCCAGCTCCGATGGGATTTTCCCTGGATTTTTTACTCTTGAATTCCCAGGAAAACCCAATTTCCCCCAGCTCTGGTGGGATTTTTCCCGGGACTTTTTTACCCAGGAATTCCCAGGAAAACCCGATTCCCCCCCATCTCCAGTGGAATTTTTCCTGGATTTTTTTACCCGGGAATTCCCAGGAAAAACTGATTCCCCTCCAGATTTTTCCCAGATTTTTTACTCGGGAATTCCCAGGAAAACCCGATTCCCCCCTGGATTTATCCTCGATTTTTTTACCACAGATTTCCCAGGAAAACCTGATTCCCCTCCAGATTTTTCCTGGATTTTTTTACCCAGGAATTCCCAGAAAACCCGCAGTTCTGGAGGGATTTTTCCTGGATTTTTTTACCCAGGAATTCCCAGGAAAACC
>NW_020889346.1:0-1369 GCF_003945725.1 Corapipo altera
GACACTTCAAGGGAGTTGGAATGCACTGGGTGCGACTAGGGGCACTAGGCTGAGACTAGGGGCACTGGAGAGGGACTGGGGGTAGTAGGGAGGGACTGGGATTGGACTGAGGGCACTGGAGATGGACTGGGGAGAACTGGGCTGGCACTGGGGGCACTAGACTGCAACTGGGATTCTCAGGGGAGGGACTCGGGGAACTGGGATGGGACGGGAGTCATTGGAGAGGGATTGGGGACAGTGGGACTACAGGCACTGGAATGGGACTGAGATGCGCTGGGTGGGCAGAGGGATGGGACTGAGGTTAGTGGGGAGGGAACTGGGATGGGACTGGGAGCACTGGGAAGGGACTGGGATAGGACTGGGAAGGGACTGCAAGGGGACTCTGACAGGACTGGGGAAGGGACTGGAGAGCGTGCCTGGGATGGGCCTGAGAATCTCTGGGGAGGGACTGGGACCACTGGGATCGGGCGCAGATATAGTGGGAAGGGACTGGGGAGGGGTTGGGATTTGATTGGAAGCACTGGGGAGGGACTAGGAATCATTTAGAGGGACTGGGGGCACTGATGATGGCTCTTGAATGCACTTGGGAGGGACTAGGAGCACTGGGATGCAGTGGGGAAGGACTGGAGACACTTGGATGGGACTGAGGGCACTGGGGAGTTAGCAGGGGCACTGGGTTGGGACTGGGCTGCACTGGGGACACTTGGGAGCAAGTGGGATCACTGGGGAGGGAACTGGGTTGGGACTGAAGGCACTGGGGAGGGACTGCAGCGGGTTTGAGGCAACTCTGGAAGGACTGGGAGCACTAGGGAGGTTCTGGAGGGAACTGCACAGGGAGCTTGGTTGGACTGAGGGTACTAGGGATGGACTGGAATGGGACTGGGGTGCAGTGGGAGCAATTGGGAAGGAGTGGAGGCACTGGGAAAGGAACAGGGAGGGGACTGGCTGCACTGGGATGGGGTTTGGGGCACTTGGGAGAAACTGAGAGGGACTCAGAAGGGACTGGGGACAGTGGGGAGGGACTGGGGAGAGTGGGAAGGGACTGGAAAGGTGAAATTGAAACAGACTCACCTGAGTCATGGTCTAAGAAGTCCTGCTACAGTTCCTGAGGCCGAACAACAGCCGAGAAGCCTCAGCCCAAGCCCTGGCCCCTCCTCCCCCTCATTGTTAACACCTGGGTCTTCTCCATAGAACAGCTGACTCCACCCAGTACTTCCAGTTCCCTCCAATGGCTTGCAAGAGAATTACTACCCTCCCCAGAGTGCACAAAAGTACAATCCCAATCGCACAGTAATTTCTACTCAAAACCAACAGTCCCTGACCAAAGCATCCAGTCCATATTCTAGCCCCCAGCTCTATCCCAACCCCT
>NW_020889346.1:1469-1748 GCF_003945725.1 Corapipo altera
CACTGATTGCTGTCATTACTGCCCAAGTGTTACTTTCCCAAGTCCAAACCCTGTCCATACCCCAGCCCCTCAGTGATTTCAGCTCTACCCACTCAATCCACATTCCCACCCATCAATCCCTATTCCACAGCCACGCAGGGATTTCAGCGAAGGTTCCATAGACTCTATCTCACACTGATTGCTCTCATTACTGCCCAAGATTTACAGTGCCAAGCCCAGAACTCATCCCTACCCCAGCCCCTCAGTGATTTCAGCTCAAGACCCACAAGCTTTATTGCA
>NW_020889346.1:1848-2217 GCF_003945725.1 Corapipo altera
GCAGGATCTTCATCTTGGCTCCAGCTCTGCGACTTTCCAGCTCCAACCTCACACTCCCAGTCCCAGTCCCCCAGGTGTTCCTCCAGCCCCACAAACCCCATCCCCATTCCAAAGACACAAGCCCAGCCCTATACTGATTTCAGCTCTACTCACCCAATCCACGTTCCCGCCCATCAATCCCTATTCCACAGCCACACAGTGATTTCAGCGTCGGTGCCACAGGCCCTATCTCACACTGATTGCTCTCATTACTGCCCAAGAATTACAGTTCCCAACCCAGAACCCATCCCTACCCCAGCCCCTCAGTGATTTCAGCTCAAGGCCCACAAGCTTTATTGCACTGCCAGCTCTGCTCTCTCAGCAGTAGCT
>NW_020889347.1:0-2216 GCF_003945725.1 Corapipo altera
AAACAAAGAAGGGGGAGTACAGGCATGACCCCCCAAGAGAGACTGGAGAAAGTAATGTACGGCCTAAATTTTTTAAATTTATTGGAGGAATCTGAAACTCATGCAAACAGAAGTCCTGTCGACAAGCACTTGTTGCCGTGGGATTTTGGTGCTGAAAAAATCTCCGGAGCAGTTAATTAGGGGTGAGATAAGAAAGGGTTTATTTGCCAAGGCAGTAGATGTTACAAGACGCGTCCCTGTGCCTGAGAGGTTACATTTTATAATACCATCCATCCAATCCCAGATGTGTCCACCCTGTGGCCTTTACTCTGGACTGCCCCAGGGTCAACCCCTTTAAAATGGGTCTGGGGTGCATTTCGGGACCACCTACTTCATCACCTTCACCATCATCAGAGCACAAAGGGTACATAGTTACCTAATTCTTGACCGTATTCTGTGGTTTAGGCCCAGATATGCTGTTCTGTCAACCATCTAGGCCTTGCCTTGACAAAAGACTAAACATTTCTGTTAGATTTGGGGCTATGAGTGATATAGGGAGGATAGAATGGGGTAAGAGGGTTAAGGAATGTATAAACAAGGGTACTGGAGAAAGGGAAAGGGACAAGGGACAAAGAAAGGAGGGTTTCTGCTTTTAAAACCTACTTATAAAACTTACATGTCTTACAAATATTAAAAAATAAAAAACCATTAGGGGCTTAAGGCATCAACTTTTTTAAATCTGACTTTGCACAGAGAACTCAAAAAGCAAAAGTTATGTACAGAGACCCTATAACAGAAATCTGGACGGGCCCTTTTCCCCTGATCACCTGGGGGAAAGGGTACACCTGTATTTCAGGTGACACAGGACCTAAGTGGGTCCCAGCAAGGAGAATACGAATACATCAGGATTCCAACACAAGATGTGGACCTTCTGCGCCTGTGTCATCTTCATCATCACTTTAGAACTGATCTGCAACAAGTCTACCTCATCTCCTCTGAGAGACTGGATGAAGCAGCCGACCGAGAACCTGTGGGTAACGCTGGCCAAGGCCACTGGGACGGACACCTTGTGCCTGGCCTTGTCCAGCGCCGGTAACCCCTTTCAAACGTGCCTACTGGGTATTCCTGTGACTCCGGGTGAGGAATGGAACACCTTTGTATCATAAACCCGGAGTCTGGGATCCCTGCCACTAAATTCTGTTACACTAGCACAGATTGTTTCCGGCCAAGCTTTTACTGCGGATTCACCCCAAGAAATTGACCTCCTTGGTTCTCTCCCCACTAATAATTGTATCTTATTTCATCGTTACATGGAATCAAATCTATTCATACCCCATAATGTATCCGCTAACAGGCCAATTTACCAAGGAACCCCCATCCTTTTTCCCTCGGGCGTGGCAGGCTCCCTGTGAGTAAAAAATCATTAAAGGCGGTAACAAAATGCGTTTATGAACATGAAGCTGTCTCAGAGCATTTAGATTATTTGGAGTGGGTCAGAATAAGAGCTGCATTGGGAAGAGCTACTTTT
The DNA here is from genome assembly GCF_003945725.1 of Corapipo altera. NCBI lineage: Eukaryota > Metazoa > Chordata > Aves > Passeriformes > Pipridae > Corapipo > Corapipo altera. Next base: position 1,508 of record NW_020889347.1, read on the forward strand.
GGTGGAGACAAGCGAGCAGCAAAGGCAATTGTAATAGTTGATGAAGGTCAAATGAATAATTTGCTTATCAAACAAAGTTTGAAGCAATAAAGTTTGTACTAGCATGGTTAATGCTTTGCTTAGATTGTAAGATGGTAAGTTGCTAAATGGTAAACCGCAATGCTGTGTTGAAACGGCATGTTATATCCTGTTATGCTAAAAGTGTTTGTTTAAAGTGTACTTATAAGGAACAAAAGCAAGAAAAATAAGAGGGGGTCGACCACAGAAACCAAAAAGAAGACCTACTACCTTCATCCGGGAATTTCAACATGGCGGGTTCTGAGGACCATGGGTTAACTGAACTATTGGCTAATCCCGTAGCAACAAGATGAGGTCTACGCAACAAACCAACGATAAGGCAAAAAGAGACTAAGGGGGAGGTGATTACAAAGAGTATAAAAAGACTGGTTTTAGCTTTTGAACTTGCGGACCGTTGGCGGAGCTGAAGTCTCCCCAGTCGCCCAGCGCACTGTTTTGCTCATTTGCCTTTTAACAAATTTTGGATTTTTAAATTTTCAAAACTATTTGTGGTCTATTGACTATAACAGCAATCAAAGCTTGGAAAAGTATTTTTAACATCCTTGAAAGGACCATAGGCAGGAGGACACACGATCGATGTGCATGTTCAACGTCGGGGTTAGAAGTGACCCAAAAGCAGGTGAAATCAATT
>NW_020889348.1:0-2216 GCF_003945725.1 Corapipo altera
AGAATGAGTAGTGCAGCACATGGAAAGGAAGGGGGGGAGTTAATCCACACAAAATTCAAGCACCTGCCCAACCTTTGATATTTTTAGGAACTCAGTGGTGTTGTGGTCCCCAGGAAGTGCTGCCCAGGACTAGGCAGGAGACTTCAGGCTTGGTCACCCCCAGAGCAAGGTGGAAGCCCAGCAGTTGATTGGTTTGTTTGGCTTTTGGTGACAGCAGGGTCCTCCTTTGGGACCAATCCTTGGCCTGGGCCATAAAGTCCCAGGACAGAAGTGTGAGTTTGAGTGGGAAATGAGCAGCAGGGAGGGTTGGAAACAGTTCAGGGAGCAATTCAACAGGCTCCAGACCTGTGGCCAATACGAGCCAGAGAGGGGGAACTGAAGGTTCCTGCCAGTGATAATGATGCCAATTGGAGCCTCTGGCAGAAGTAGGGTAGTGTAAGGGGGGTACTTTTGAATTAGATGATCAATGGAGCATAGAGGCATGAGAAAGGAATCATATTAGGATGTGGAACGGGCTAGAGTAGGGTACAGTGTAACTTCATGGCACAAGGTAGTTGTAAGGTCCATTGTGCTTTTCAGCAAGTCAGCCTGATATCCCCTGTTATCAGAGCTGAGTTCTTCCTTGGTTTTGCTCCATATTGCAAGATAGATACATCTACCCTTGAACCACAATGGTAGAGGTCATACATAGGGGTGAGAAAGATGATGGTGAGAGGAAGATGATGTGGGCAGGGGTCGCTGGCCCCTTGCCCTACAAGCAGGGCAGGCACAGACTGTTGCCATGAGGCAATGAGCAGGTGGTGTTTGGCTGCCATTCAGGCCTCCCCTTCCACTGCGTCCTGGCCCTACGTGGTGTAATGTGGAGCTGCTAAAATGGGGTGTCAGGAGTGCTGAGCTGAGCGATCCTCATCCTGCCCCGAGCCTGTGTTGCTCCGCGGGGACGCCCGCTAAGGGATGGGCACCGCCCAGCTGCTGCAGATCCTGCCAGCCCTGGCCTGTCTGTGTGGGGAGGCACAGCTTAGGGATAGGAAGCCATCAAGAAAACAGACTTTAAATATCCTTTAGTGTCCCTTTAATACCCTTTATTTAGTGTTCATAGTATTTTCCCTTTAATTTCCCCTTTTACTAACCAAATATCATGTTAATAGTTATCCATAATGTTGTGTTAAGATCCTTTTTGGTATCCCTTTAACTCCCTTTTTACTAGTTAATATTATACTGTACTGAATGCTGTTCTTAGTATTTGTTTTAATGCCACACGATAAGACAGTTCATTTGTATCCTTTTTTAACTTTTGATTCTCTTTGCTAAGTTTATTATTATTATTATTCTCACTGCAATAAAGGTACTTTGTGTGTTTGAATGTTTGTGGCACTTGTCATTATTCTGGGCATGTATCCTAATGAACTGTTACAGGTAGGAAGGAAGTGCCCTTAGGATTTGGCAATAGGAAGTTACTGGAAACCAGTCCAAGATAGACCCTGTTGGAGAAGCAGCTCTGAGTATGTTACTGGGCTTTAGTGGAAACTTAACAAATGCTAAGAGGGCCTGAAATCCCCATAAGGCCATGGGTAAAAAGCTGCTCCAGGCTGCACAGGCCAGGCCATGCTCAGGAAGGCAGCATCATGACATGGAGATGGTGAATCCGAGCCAGAGCCAGAGCAGGGGTCGGGGCAGGAGCAAGGCCTCGTGAGGGAGTTGCCAACGGCCCTGTGGTTGAAGCAACAAGTGTAGATCCCTGGACAGTGAGCACAAATCACTGGGCAAATGGGGAAAAGCCCCAGAGCAAGTGCTGGGAGAAGAGACGGAGCATGCATGGCTCACTGCTGGGTCAGCCAAATCTGTCAGTGGGAAGCACTTCTGGAAAGCAGGAGCTTATAACCCGTGCCAGAGGGAGTTTGAAGTCACAATGGGGAGAGGCAAAAGTAGTGCATGTGCTGAATGAGACACTGTACCTGTGGGAATTAGACAGGAAGAACTAGGGCAGTGTCAGGTTTGTAGGGATTTGGGGGTCAGTTGGCAGTGGTTTGGCTACTTGGCTCCCAACTGACACCATCATGGAATTAGTGATTAAATGCAGACAAGGAAAATGGGAATATGATCCTGTGAATAAATGTTAGTGGAGGGAATGATATTTCCATGTTTTAGCTTGATATCTTACAGAAACTGTGGATCCTGGCCATCCTCACACCCCTTGTGGTCCCTCTGGGCGATGC
>NW_020889349.1:0-2214 GCF_003945725.1 Corapipo altera
TCTGTGTCCCTGTGTCTGTCCCCACCATGTTCTCATGTCTGTCCCCCGTGTCCCTCTGTCCCCACTGTGTCCCCGTGTCTGTCCCTACCTGTGTCCCCATGTCCCTGTGTCTGTCCCTGCCTGTTTCCCTTGTCCCCACTGTTTCCCCATGTCCCCATGTCTGTGCCAACTGTGTCCCCATGTCCCCGTGTCTGTCCCCACTGTGTCCCCGTGTCCCCATGTCCCTACATCTATCCCCACTGTGTCCCTGTGTCTGTCCCCATGTCCCCGTGTCTGTCCCCCTGTGTCCCCGTGTCCCCATGTCCCCTCTCGCCCCCTCTCTCCCTCCCCTCCACTCCCTCCTCCCCTTGCCCCCTGCCCTGGGTGACTGTCCCCCATCCCCTGGGTGACTGTTCCCCCCTACTCTGGGTGACTGTCCCCTCTGCCCTGGGTGACTGTCCCCTCTGCACTGGGTGACTGTTCCCCCTCTGCCCTGGGTGACTGTCCCCCGTCCCCTGGGTGACTGTCCCCCCTGCCCTGGGTGACTGTCCCCCGTCCCCTGGGTGACTGTCCCTCTGCCCTGGGTGACTGTCACCTCTGCCCTGGGTGACTGTCCCCCCCCTGCCCTGGGTGACTGTTCCCCCCTGCCCTGGGTGACTGTCCCTCTGCCCTGGGTGACTGTCCCCCCCCGCAGCCACCCCCTGCATCAAGGCCATCAGCCCGAGCGAGGGCTGGACCACGGGCGGGGCCACCGTCATCGTCATCGGCGACAACTTCTTCGACGGGCTGCAGGTCGTGTTCGGCACCGTGCTCGTCTGGAGCGAGGTACGGGGGGCCGGGGGGGGCCGCGGGACCCCCCCCGGGCCGCGCTGACCCCACTCGTGTGTCCCCCCCCTCCCGCAGCTCATCACCCCCCACGCGATCCGGGTGCAGACCCCCCCCCCGGCACATCCCCGGCGTCGTGGAGGTGACCCTGTCCTACAAATCCAAACAGTTCTGCAAGGGAGCCCCGGGCAGGTTCCTCTACACCGGTACGGGGGGCACGGGGGGGGGGCCCCGCCCCCAAAGGGGGGGCACAGGGCCGGGAAAGGGGGGGCAGGGCCGGGGAGGGGGCCCGGGTCCCCCGGGGGGGGGGGCACGGACCCTGGGGAGGGGAGAGAGACCCCCAGGAAGGGGGTACAGACTCCTGGAAAAGGGGACAAAGACCCCCAGAAAGGGGGTGCAGACCCTTCATCAGGGGACACAGACCCCCAGAAAGGGGGTGCAGACCCCTGGAAAAGGAGACACAGACCCTGGGGAGGGGACACAGACCCCCAGAAAGGGGGTGCAGACCCCTGGAAAAGGGGACACAGACCCTGGGGAGAGGGTGGAGACCCTTGGAAAAGGGGACACAGAACCTGGGAGGACCCTGGGAAGGGGACACAGACCCTGGAAAGGGGGTCTCAGATCCCCAGAAAGGGGGTGCAGACCCCTGGGATGGGGACACAGACCCTGGGACAGTGACACAGACCCGTGGGATGGGGACACAGAGCCCTGGGAAAGGGATATAGACCTCAGGAAGGGGACACAGACCCTGGGGAGAGGACACAGACCCCCAGAAAAGGGGGTGCAGATCCCTCATCAGGGGACACAGACCCTGGGGAAAGGGTGGAGATTCTGGGAAAAGGGGCCACAGACCCTGGGAGGACCCTGGGAAGGGGACACAGAGCCTGGAAAGGGGGTCTCAGATCCCCAGAAAGGGGGTGCAGACCCCTGGGATGGGGACACAGACCCTGGGACAGGGATATAGACCTCAGGAAGGGGACACAGAGCCCCGGGACAGGGACACAGACCCCTGGGAATGGGTTATAGATCCCGGGAAAGGGACACAGACCCAGGAAGGGGACACAGACCCTGGGACAGGGACAAAGACCCCTGGGAAGGGGTCACAGACCCGTGATGAGTTCCCAGCCCGGGGGTCTGACCCCCCCTGACCCCCCAGCCCTGAACGAGCCCACCATCGACTACGGGTTCCAGCGGCTGCAGAAGGTGATCCCCCGACACCCCGGGGACCCCGAACGCCTGCCCAAGGTGGGACCCCGGGGCACTGGGGGGCACAGGGACACCCCCGGGGGGCACAGGGACACCCCTGGGCACGGGGACACCACCGGGGGGCACAGGGACACCCCCGAGGGACATGGGGACACCTGGGGGGCACAGGGACACCCTCGGGGGCACAGGGACACCCCTGGGCAT
>NW_020889350.1:0-1659 GCF_003945725.1 Corapipo altera
GCTGGAGCACAACTACGCCATGCCAGCGCGGGCGGGGCCCCCCAGGGCCGCCCCGGTGCCCCCCGGCGCCGCCGCCCCCGCCGCGCCCGCCGCCCTGTGCCTGGAGCCCGCGGCCGCCGAGGTGCTCGAGGCGCCCGAGGAGGTGGTGGCCGAGCTGCCCCCGCCCGGTGCCACCGACGCCGAACCCGGGACCCCCTCGGCGACCCCGGCACCGCCACCGCCGCCCCCCCGGCGCAAGCGGCACCGGCCGCCCCCGCCCTCGTCCTCCAGCGACAGCGAGGACGAGGATGAGGAGGACGAGAGCAGCACCGAGGGCGAGGAGGACGACGACGACAGCAAAGGGGGCCCGAGGCGCTGGCTGCGCCCCCGCGCCGGGGGGGTCTCCTCCCCGCCCCCCACGTTCGCCCCCCGCAGCGAGTTCGAGCAGATGACGATCCTGTACGACATCTGGAGCGCGGGGCTGGACGCCGAGGACGCGCGGTACCTGCGCCTCACCTACGAGCGGCTCCTGCAGCAGGACGGGGCCGCGCACTGGCTCAACGACACCCACTGGGTGCCCCACACCGATATCCTTGGGGGCTGCGGGGGGAGCGCTCGGGGTCCCGGGGGGTGTCTGGGAGTCGGGGTCACGGGTCGGGGACGCGGCCTTGGGCGTTGGTTGGGATGGGGACAAGAAAATAGGTGTTGCCATTGGGTCATGTCGGGTCACGGTGGGTCCCGTTGGGTTGGCACCAAGGCAACAGTCATTGGAGTTGGGTCACGTCGGGCCAGGGCCCCTCGGCATCTGTTGTCCCCCCTTGACTCCCCCCCACTGACGAGGACGAGCAGCCCGCGGCGCCGGCGCCGGTGGCCGGAGTGCCGGGAGCACCGGACGGGCAGCGCCCGCAGCGAGGGCTATTACCCCATCAGCCGGCGCGAGAAGGCGCGGTACCTGCACCCCTGCCCCGCCCCCCGGCCCGACCCCGACGCGCCCCCCGACACCCAGGTGAGCCCAGGGCGACCCCCTCGCACACGGTGACCCCCTCACACCGCAGTGACCCCCTTGCACTGTGACCCCCTCACACCATGGCCCCGTCCCCAGGGCCCCAACCGCGTGCTGTCGGAGCGGCGCTCGGAGCAGCGGCGGCTCCTCAGCGCCATCGGCTCAGCCGCGCTCCCCGACAGCGACCTGCTCAAGCTCAACCAGCTCAAGGTGGGATGGGGGGCTCTGGGGGGAGGGGGCTGCACCCCGGGGTCGGAGGGGGGCCCCAGGTTGCTCCGTGGGCTCCGTGTCCCTCTCGTGCTGTTGCCTTTGTCCGTCTCGTTACATCCCCGTTCTCCGTGTCCCTCGTGTCGCATCCACGTTCTCCTTGGTCGTCTTGTCCCGTTCTCCCTGTGCCTCGTGTTGCGTCCGTGTTCTCCACACCCCTCTTGTCGTGTCCACGTCCCTGTTTTCCCTCTCCCTGACCCCCATGTCTCCCGTGGGTGTCCCCCCCACGTCCCCGTCCCCGCTGACCCGTCCCGGTGTCGCGGCAGTTCCGGAAGAAGCGGCTGCGGTTCGGGCGGAGCCGGATCCACGAGTGGGGGCTCTTTGCCATGGAGCCCATCGCGGCGGATGAGATGGTCATCGAGTACGTGGGGCAGAACATCCGGCAGGTCAGGACCCGGCCCGGCCCCCCC
>NW_020889350.1:1759-2214 GCF_003945725.1 Corapipo altera
CCCGCTGACCCCCCCCATACCCCACTGACCCCCCCAGTGCCCCACTGACCCCCCCGGTGCCCCACTGACCCCCCCAGTGCCCCCCTGACCCCCCCTGTGCCCCACTGACCGCCCCGGTGCCCCCCTGACCCCCCTCTGACCCCCCCGTTGCCGCAGGTGGTGGCGGACATGCGGGAGAAGCGCTACGCCCAGGAGGGCATCGGCAGCAGTTACCTGTTCCGCGTCGACCACGACACCATCATCGACGCCACCAAGTGCGGGAACCTGGCGCGGTTCATCAACCACTGCTGCACGGTGAGAGGGGGGCCCTGAGCCTGGGGGGATCCCGGGGGGGATCCTGGGGGGCTCTGGTGACCCTGAGCCCTGGGGGGGATCCTGGAGAGCCCTGCTGACCCTGACCCCAGAGAGGATCCAGGGGGCCCTGCTGACCCCAAACCCTGGAGGGGATCCCGGGG
>NW_020889351.1:0-2212 GCF_003945725.1 Corapipo altera
TTGGGTTTTTTTGACCCTCATTCCCATTTTTCCCCCTTTTCACCCCATTTTTATGATCTGGCCTCTTCCTCCCCTTTACTTCCTCTTCCTCCTCCTCTTCCTCCTCCTCTTCTTCCTCCTCTTCATCACTCTCAATTTTCCTCCTTTTCCTCTTATTTTTCCTGATATTTTCTTCCTCATTCCCAATTTTCCCCTTTTTCACCCTGTTTTTGTGAACCAGCCTCTTCCTCCCCTTTTCTTCTTCCTCCTCCTCTTCCTCCTCCTCTCCTTCCTCCTCCTCTTCCTCACTCTCCATTTTCCCCTTTTTCCCCTCATTTTTCCTGGTTTTTTTGGCATTTTTTCCCTCATTCCCAATTTTCCCCTTTTTCACCTCATTTTTCTGACCCAGCCTCTTCCTCCCCTTTTCCTCTTCCTCTTCTTCTTCTTTTTCCTCCTCTTCCTCCTCCTCCTCTTCCTCACTCTCAAATTTCTCCTTTCCCCCCCCACTTTTCCCAGATTTTTGGGTTTTTTGACCCTCATTCCCATTTTTCCCCCTTTTCACCCCATTTTTATGACCCAGCCTCTTCCTCCCCCTTTCCTCTTCCTTCTCTTCCTCTTCCTCCTCCTCTTCCTCCTCCTCTTCCTCCTCACTCTCAATTTTCCTCCTTTTCCCCTCGTTTTTCCTGATATTTTTCCCGTCCTTCCCATTTTTGCCCTTTTTCACCCTGTTTTTCTGCCCCGACTTTTTCCTGTCCTCCTCTTCATCCCACTCTTCCTCCTCCTCTTCCTCCTCCTCTTCCTCACTCTCAATCTCTCTATTTTTCCCCTCATTTCTCCCAGATTTTGGGGTTTTTTGACCCTCCCTCCCATTTTCCCCTTTTTTCACCCCATATTCCCCCTTTTTCAGCCCATTTTCCTTTTCCCCCTCCCCGTCCCGCTCCTCCTCCTCCTCCCGCTCCTCCCCGCTCTCCGTGCGCCCCTTTCCCGCCCCGTTTTCCCTCCATTCCAGAGGTTTTTCCCAATTTTCCCCCTTTTTCCCCCCAATTCCCTCCCCTCCACCCTCCCCGCCAGGGGGCGCCAGCCCCGCGGGCGCCTCAAGCCCCGCCCCCTCCCCTCCGCCCGCTCCCCATTGGCCGCCGCCTTCCCGCGCTTCGTCCCCATTGGCCGCCGGCCGTGAGGGCGAGGCCCCGCCCCCTCGGCGCTGCTCGGGTTCGTTTCCCGCCTCGCCAGGGGGCGCCAACCTGCGGGACAAAGCGGGGGTGTGGTCAGAGAGGGGCGTGGCCCTCTCTGGGCGTGGCCCGGGAGGTCCCCGGTCCCCCTCTCTCCGTTCCCCCCCCGTTTCCCCCCTCCCCCGTTACCGGTCGCAGCCGCTCCGCGTTCCCGGGGCCGCCATTGCCGAGCGCGGGGGGCGGGGCTTTGCCCTCGCGGGCGGCGACCAATCGAGGCGAAGCGCGGGAAGGCGGCGGCCAATAGGAATAGAGAAGATGAAACTGGGTGGGGCTTGAGGAGCGGCGGTAAACCCGGAAGTGGGTTTGGCCAATGGGGGTGGAGCACAAAGAGGCAACGGCCAATGGGAACAATGGAGAGGCGGGACAAAGGAAGAGGAAGTGAGTGGCAGTAAATCTGACCAATAAAAAGCTGAGTTAAACAGACTTGACCAATAGAAAGCGGCGGGAGGCGGGACAAGCGCTGCTGAGCCAGTGGGAGCGGCGCGGAGGCGGGACGACATTGCGGAAGTGATCGACAGCTAGATGAGCTAATTAAAAAGCTCCTTATGCTCAGTTTAGGAAGGAAGGAGGGGCGGGACGTCGATGCGGAAGTGACCGGCAGAAGTTTCAACCAATGGGGAGCCGCCCTAAATTACGGCGACCAGTCGGGACGGAGAAGAGGCGAGACTGCGACGCGAAAGTGATAGAAAGCAAACTGAACCAATGAGAAGACGACACTGCTGAACCAACCAATCAAAACTGGGAGAGGGCGGGACTTGCCCCTTCCAACCAATGGCGTGGCGAGAAGGACCCGGAAGCGTAGAGCTCGGGGGGGCGGGACATCGCGTGGCTTTAACCAATGGGGATGTTGCGGCGGGAGGGTTCAGCCAATGAGAGGAGGGGGCGGGTCGGGTTGGGCCAATGGGAGCGCGCGAGGGGCGGGGCCGCCCCGCCATGAACGGGACGCCGGAGCCGGAGGGCTCCGGGTACAAACGGCGCGTTCGGGGCCTCAAACGGCGCCTGAA
>NW_020889352.1:0-2211 GCF_003945725.1 Corapipo altera
AACACCGGAGACCCTACAATAACACCCAGCCCCTGTAGTGCTTGAGGCCCTGCAATAACTCGAGAGACCCTACAATAAATAACACCCAGCCCTCACAGCCCCCACGACCCTACAACACCACCAGTGCCCCCCAGGCCCACTCGTGGGGGGGGGGGGGGGGGGTGGGCCGGGGGGGGCTCCCCCCCGTCCCTTCCTAACCCTCTCCTCTGACGTCACGGCGGCCCCGCTGACGTCACGGCTGCGCAGCGCGGGCGGGGCCGGGGCGACCCCCAGTAAAGGCTGTGAGCGGCTCTGTCCTTGTCCTTGTCCCTGCGCCACCCCCGGGGACCCCCTGCCCCCCCTTACCGGGCACACCGGGGCATGCCCCGGTGACGCGGCGGGGCGTGTCCGTGGGGGCGGGTCCGGGGGGCGGGTCCGGGGGGCGTGCCCGGGGGGGGGGGTCCGGGGGGCGGGTCCGTGGGGGTGGGTCCGTGGGGGCGTGTCCGCGGGGCGGGTCCCCGGGGGTCCCCGCGCGGCGCCGTCATGGCGGGGGTGTTCGACATCGACCTGGAGACCGAGGAGGGCAGCGACGGGGACGAGCCCGAGCTGGGCGCCGTGAGCCCACCCCGGGGCGCGGGCGGGGGGACGCGCGGGGGGGGGGGGACACACACCCCGGGATCGGGACCCCCCAGCGCCGGCAGGGGCGGGGGGCGGCTCGGCGGGGACGCGGGGCACCGGGCTGGGGACGGGGACGCGGCGGGGACAGCGGGAGCGCGGGCACCGGGACACGCGGGGCACGCTCGGAGCCCGGCGGGGCGGGCGGGGGGCTGCGGGACGGCGGCGGCGACAGGGACGGGGACGGGGGTCCCGCCGGTGGCGGGGCGGGGGCTGTCGCCGCGCTGTCCGTGCGGCACCGGGGGCAGCCGCGGGGTCCCGGCCGGGCAGCGGGCGGCTCCCGCTGGGCAGGGCCCGGCCTCGGCCCCAAAACATCCGGCAGGGCCGGCTCGGCGCTGCCTCGCCCCGCGCTGCCCGTGTCCTGCCCGTGTCCTGCCCGTGTCCTGCCCGTGTCGCGCCTGCCATGGGTCCCCTTCCTGTCCTGGGTCCTCAGCCTGACATGTGTCCCCTCCCTGCTGTCCTGGGTCCCCTCCCTGCCGTTGTGGGTCCCCTCCCTGCCGTGTGTCCCGCTCCCTGCCATGTGTCCCCTCCCTGCTGTCCTGGGTCCCCTCCCTGCCATGTGTCCCCTCCCTGCTGCCGTGGGTCCCCTGCCTGCTGTGGGTCCTTATCCTGCCTGCCATCCCGCCCTGGGTGCCCTGCCTGTCACGAGTCCCCTGCCTGCCACGGGTCTGCTGCCTCCCTGCCATCCCACCGCGTGTCCCCTCCCTGCCCCTGCCCCCCTGCCCACCGTGCCCCCCCTGCCCTCCGCTGACCGCGGGTCCCCTCCCGCAGGAGATGGAGCTGGAGCCCCGGGGGAACGGCCTGGAGTAAGTGGGGGGCAGGCAGGGGAGGGGGGGGGGGCAGGCAGGGGACAGGCAGGGGGTCTGTCCCTGCTCACCCCCTCTCCCCCCAGGCCGGTGGGACACTACGAAGAGATCGAGATCTCGGAGAGCAGCGTCAACAACGGCCCCGAGCACATCGGCCCCCACTGCTTCGAGCTGCTCCGAGTCCTGGGCAAGGGTGGCTACGGCAAGGTGGGGGCACAGCGGGCCGGGGGGGGGGTCCTGGCAGGGGCTCCAGTGCTGCTCCACAGCGTCCCCACCCTTCCCTTCCCGCCCTTCCAGGTGTTCCAGGTCCGCAAAGTCCAGGGCACCAACACGGGGAAGATCTTTGCCATGAAGGTCCTGAAGAAGGTAGTGCTACCCCTGCCCCCTCCCCCCCCCCCCCCCCCAAAAACCCCCTCTGGGGACCCCCCAAAGTCCTCACCCACCCCCTCCCCAGGCCAAGATCGCCTGCAACGCCAAGGACACGGCGCACACCCGGGCAGAGAGGAACATCCTGGAGGCCGTCAAACACCCCTTCATCGTCGACCTCATCTACGCCTTCCAGACGGGCGGCAAGCTCTACCTCATCCTGGAGTGCCTCAGCGGTGAGGGAAGGGGGGCCGGGGGCCTGGGGGGCTCGGGGAGCCTGGGGAAGGCTTAGGGGGGGTCTCAGGGATGGTTCCCGGGGTCACAGGGGTGGCTCAGGGGATCCAGGGATGGCTCTCGGCGTTCCAGGGGTGACTCAGCGGGGTCC
>NW_020889353.1:0-778 GCF_003945725.1 Corapipo altera
TCCAAGTCCCATCCCAGTTCCCTCCCCAGTGCCCCTGACCCATCCCCATCCCTCCCATGACCTCAGTCCCTCCCCAGGGCATCCCGGTTCTTTTCCCCTGTGCATCCCAGGCCCACTCCCTAGGCCCCTCCCCAGTCCTGTCACAGTCCCCTTGCAGTCCCTCCCCAGTCCAATGCCAGTCCCTGCAGTGGCTTTCCCCTTGCTCCCAGTCCCTCCCCAGTGCATTCCGCTCCTTTCTCCCATGCATCCCATTCCCATCCCATTCCCATCCCAGTTCCCTTCCCAGCCCCCTCGCAGTCCCTCCCTGCTCACTCCCCAGTTCCCCCAGTCCTAGCCCAGTGCCACCTGTGCTCCCAGTCCCACCCCAGTGCCCCCACTCTCATCCCAGTCTCTCCGCACTTCCCCCAGTGCAACCCACCACCTCCTTTCCCTCCCAAGTGTCCTCCTGCAGTGCAACCCAGTCCTTCCCCAGTTTGCCTAGTCCCATCCCAGTCCCTCCTAAGTGATTCCCAGTCCCTCCCCAGTCCCTTCCCAGGACAACTGCATCCCATCCCAGTGACAGCTGTCCAATCCCAGTGGTCCCAGTCCCTCCCCAGAGATTCTCAGGCCCATCCCAGGCACGCTCTCCAGTCCCCTCCCCAGTCCTGTCACAGTCCACTTGCAGTCCCTTCCCAGTCTTATCCCAGTCCCTTCCCAGTGCTCCCAGTCCCATCCCACTTTCCTCCCCAGTGACCTCAGTCCCATCCCTCTGCCCGCCCAGCGCATCTCAGTCCCATCC
>NW_020889353.1:878-2211 GCF_003945725.1 Corapipo altera
CCCAGTCCTTCCCCAGTTTGCCTAGTCCCATCCCAGTCCCTCCTAAGTGATTCCCAGTCCCTCCCCAGTCCCTCCCCAGTACAACTGCATCCCATCCCAGTGACAGCAGTCCCATCCCCGTGGTCCCAGTCCCTCCCCAGAGATTCTCAGGCCCATCCCAGGCACGCTCTCCAGTCCCCTCCCCAGTCCTGTCACAGTCCACTTGCAGTCCCTTCCCAGTCTTATCCCAGTCCCTTCCCAGTGCTCCCAGTCCCATCCCACTTTCCTCCCCAGTGACCCCAGTCCCATCCCTCTGCCCGCCCAGCGCATCTCAGTCCCATCCCAGTGCCTGTAGTCCCACTGTCCCCAATCCCTCTCCAATGACCCCTGTCCCATCCCAGTTCCCCCAGTCCCTCCCCTGAGAATCCCAGTTGCAGTCCAGTGCCCCCAGTGCCAGCCCAGTTCTCCCCAGTCCATCTGCAGTGCCCTCGGTCCCATCCCAGGCCCTCCCTACTACCCCCAGTCCCTCTCCAGTGCCCCTAGTCTCAGCCCAGTGCCCCTAGTCGCACCCAGTGCAATCCAATTCCCTTGAAGTGTCTCCAGTCCCATCCCAGTCCCTCCTCACTGCCCCCAGTCCCTCCCCAGTGCGTTGGGCTCTTTTTCCCTCTGCATCCCATTCCCATCCCTGTCATTTCCCAGTCCCTCCCTGCTCCCTCCCCAGTTCCCCCAGTCCTAGCCCAGTGCAACCTGTACTCCCAGTCCCACCCCAGTGCCCCCACTCTCATCCCAGTCCCTTCCCACTTCCCCCAGTGCAACCCACCACCTCTTTCCCTCCCAAGTGTCCTCCTGCAGTGCAACCCAGTCCTTCCCCAGTTTGCCTAGTCCCATCCCAGTCCCTCCTAAGTGATTCCCAGTCCCTCCCCAGTCCCTCCCCAGTACAACTGCATCCCATCCCAGTGACAGCAGTCCCATCCCCGTGGTCCCAGTCCCTCCCCAGAGATTCTCAGGCCCATCCCAGGCACGCTCTCCAGTCCCCTCCCCAGTCCTGTCACAGTCCCCTTGCAGTCCCTTCCCAGTCCTATCCCAGTCCCTGCACTCCCTTTCCCAGTGCTCCCAATCCCACCCCAGTGCCCCCATTCTCATCCCAGTCCCTTCCCACCTCTCTCAGTGCAAACTAGCGCACCCATTCCTTCCCAAGTGTTTTCTTGCAGTGCCACCCAGTCTTTCCCCAGTTTGCCTAGTCCCATCCCAGTCCATCCTAAGTGATTCCCAGTCCCTTCCCAGTGCCCCTGACCCATCCCCATCCCTCCCGTGACCTCAGTCCCTCCTCAGGGCATCCCGGTTTTTTTCCCTT
>NW_020889354.1:0-222 GCF_003945725.1 Corapipo altera
GGGAAGGAAGGAAGAAATGAGGGAAGGAAGGAAGGGAGGGAGGGAGGGAGGAAGGAAAAAAGGGTGGAAGGAAGGAATGGGGGAAGGAAGGAGCAGGCGAAGGAAGGGAGGAAGGAATGGGGGAAGGAAGGGAGGAAGAATTGGGGGAAGAAGTGGGGGAAGGAAGGAAGGAAGAAAGGAAGGAAGGAAGGAAAAAATGGGGGAAGGAAGGAAGGAAGGAAG
>NW_020889354.1:322-2210 GCF_003945725.1 Corapipo altera
GAAGGAAGAAAAAATGGAGGAAGAAAGGAAGAAATGGGGGAAGGAAGGAAAGAAGAAATGGAGGAAGGAAGGAAGGAAGAAATGGAGGAAGGAAGAAATGGGGGAAGGATCAAGAGGTTTTGACCTGCAAAGATGCACTGAAATGAAAACCAAAATCCCTTGATATCCACAGGAACACTAAAGATTCCATAAATGTCACCACAAACAGGAGAGCAGAACATTTATCCAGTAACTCAATAGCTTGGGAAGGATCTTAATCAGGAATTGTGGAAGTTGGAGTCCCTTCCTCGCTCAGGGATCTTTCACTCGTTCTTGTCCATCCCCACCACACCCTGCCAGGCCGTTCCCACAAATCCCACGAGGAAAGAAGAGTCAGAAAATAGGGAAAAATAAGGTAGGAAGCCACCAAAATCCTGGATTGCCACGTTTTATAGAGGAATTCTTCTTGCTGCACCCACCCCAGGGCACGGAAGCATTTAAATCCAGCAGCAAGACCAAGAGAAAACCACATTTAATTAGCCCCCAAATTTCACTGCTCCTGCCTTTTCTTTATTTTTTTATTTATTTCCTGAGCATTTTAATGCGTGTTGATGCGCTGGCAAATTGGAAATGTTAACCCCTGGGTCAAAAACCCTTCAGGTCTGGCTGAAAATAATAAATAAGCAAAGCTGTGAAGTGCATAAACAGCTCCCTGCACATGCAGTATTTACCTGAGAGACCAAGAGTTCATATTTTCCACTCTGAAACCCCCTCAGTAACCTCACAGTAATCAATTTTTAAAAAAAAAAAAAAAAGGGAAAAAAAATAAGAAAAAAGAGGCAACAAATCTCTCATGCTCGGTTAGAGCAGAGAAAAACCTGAACAAGGGGGCACAGATGTGCAAAAATTGGCATTTTCGTCCTGAATCGTCGTCAGTCCCAACCTGTAATCAGGGGGAAATTTGGGAGAGATTTGCTGGGCCAGATATTCCATTTAAAAGCACGTTCCTCCCCTCTGGATTCATGATTGCAGAGGATAAGTGAGGCAGGAATTGCTGCCCGTTTGTTTAATGTCGTATTTCTTTCCTTATTTTTTGCCCTCCTATGAAAAATTCTGAAAATGTTGAATTTTTTTATGGATTTCACGAGGATTCTGTCGTGACACCGCCTGTCAGAGATGGTTTTCCAAAGGAATTGGGATAAGAACAAAGGAAGCACCAGGTGAAAATGCTCCTTTAAGCATCAAACCCCAACCCAAAGCACGAGGTGAGATCCACAGGGAGTAAATCAAGCTGCCAAAATAACGTTGGGCTCAATTCCAGGCGGGATAAACGGCCTGTCTTTGCTCCCACTGGAGCTTTCCCGATGTTTCAGTCCCTTGGCAGAGGCAGAAACTGTTTATAAAATGTTATTTTTACCCTTTGTACGATGTTATTTGTTAACAATTGTACAGTGTAAGGGGTTGTTGCATTTTTAACATATTTTAACACACCAGGGCAGGGCTCTGGGAAGGGGCTCAGGTGGGCCACACACAGGGATTTAGGAAACTGCAGGATATTTGCTGGCAATCCTAAGGAAAATAAGAGGAAAATAATCCTAAACATTGGTTGGATTGAAAGGGATATTAATGATCATCTCATTCCACCTCCTGCCATGGGCAGGGACACCTTCCACTACCCCAGGGATCCCAGCCTGGCCTTGGACGCTTCCAGGGATTCAGAGGCAGCCACAGCTTCTCTGGGAATTCTATTCCAGGGCCTCCCCACCCTCCCAGCCAGGAATTCCTTCCCAATATCCCATCCATCCCTGCCCTCTGGCAGTGGGAAACCATTCCCTGTGTCCTGTCCCTCCATCCCTTGTCCCCAGTCCCTCTCCAGCTCTCCTGGAGCCCCTTTAGGCCCTGCAAGGGG
>NW_020889355.1:0-2209 GCF_003945725.1 Corapipo altera
CGGGCAAAACTCCCACTGTGGCAAGCTGTGGGAAAGGAAGCAAGTCCCTGTACATGTGCCAGCCCAAACTGTGGGAACAGCATCTACCCCCTTGAATACCCAGGGCTTGGGCTGTATAAAAGTGATAGCCCAGAAGCACAACCTGGGGACCCTCCACTGAGCAGAGCAGGGGGAAGAAGGACAGGCGGGAGCCTCAGGGATCTCCATGGTGTGATACATTTACTTATCTCTGTCTCTCTTTCACTGGCTTCCCACCACCCCTTTCTTCTCTCTCTTTCCATTTCTTTCTCTCTCTCTCCCTCCTATTTACTGTTAAATCAAACCTGGACTGCTGACTTTTGCACATGGCCTCCTTTGCAGCTGAATTTGGGCAGAGGTGTCTCTTAATAATGGGAACCTGACAGTATCCCTGAGGTTTTACAGTGTGGGAATGGCCACTGGATTCCATGAGGTTCCACAGAGTCACAGGGTCCATTTGGCTTCGTAAGGCTCTGTAGTGTGATAATGGCCCCTTGATTCCATGGGTTTGCAAAATGTCTCAGGACTCCTTTGGTTCTAGGAGGCCCCACATATCACAGTGGCCCTTTGGTTCCATGAGATTCCACAGTGTCCCAGGATTCCTTTGGTTCCATGAGGCCCTGCAGTGTCACAATGGCCCATTGGTTCCATGAGGTTCCACAGTATCACAATGGCCTCATTGATTCCATGAGGTTCCACAGTGCCAATATGGGCCCTTGATTTCTTGAGGTCCACAGTGTCCCGGGGGCCCTTTGTCTCCATGATGCTCTGCAGTGTCACAGTGACCCCTTGATTCCTTGAGGTTCTGAAAAGTCTCAGGGTTCCTTTCATTCCATGAGGCCC
Organism: Corapipo altera; assembly: GCF_003945725.1. NCBI lineage: Eukaryota > Metazoa > Chordata > Aves > Passeriformes > Pipridae > Corapipo > Corapipo altera. The sequence continues at coordinate 862 of NW_020889355.1, forward strand.
TGCAGTGTAACAGTGGCCTAGTAATTCCATGTGGTTCCACATTGTCCCAGGGTTCTGTAGGTTCCATTGGTCCTGCAGTGTCACAGTGGCCTCTGAGTCCCTGAGGTTCCTCAGTGTCACAATGGCCCCTTGATTCTATGAGGTCCCAAAATGTCTCAGGGCTCCCTTGGTTCCATGAGCCCCTTCATGGTACAATGAACCCTTGGTTCCATGAGGTTCCACAGTTTCTCAGGGTTCCTTTGGTTCCATGAGGCCTCGCACTGTCACAATGGCGTCTTAATTCCATGAGTTTTCACATTGTCACAATACTGTCTTGGTTCGTTGAGATTCCACAGTGTCCCAGGGTTCCTTTGGCTCCAGAAGGCCCTACAGTGTCACAGTGGCCCCTTTACTCCAAGAGGTTCCACAGTGTCCTTGCTGGAACACACAGGGCTGTAATGTCACCCCTGCAGAGCTGCCTCCAGCTCTGGGCTCCAGCACAGGAAGGACATGGACCTGTTGGAGCGAGTCCAGAGGGGACCAGCAAGAGGATGAGAGGGATGGAGCAGCTCTACTGTGAGGAAAGGCTGAGAGAATTGGGATTGTTGAGGCTCGAGAAGAGAAGGTTTTGGGATGACCCAATTGTGGCCTTGCAGTGCCTGAAGGGAGCCAACAAGAAACATGGAGAGAGACTATTTACAAGGACCTGGAGTGACAGGACAAGGGGAATAGCTGCACAGTGAGAAAGAGCAGGGTTAGATGGGATATTAGGAAGAATTTCTGGACTGCGAGGGTAGTGAGATCCTGGCACAGGTTGCTCAGAGAAGTTCTGGCTGCCTCATCCCTGGAAGTGTTCACGGCCAGGTTGGATGGGGCTCTGAGCTCTGAGTCTAGTGGAAGGTGTCCCTGCCCATGGCAGGGGGTTGGACTGAGATGCTCTTTAAGGTCCCTTCCAACCCAAACCATTCCATGATTCTGTGACTGGTGGGGGATGTGGTGGTGAGAGCCATTGGGCGCAGACACCCCAAAATGATGGAGTTTTCCATTCTGGGTGGAGGAAGGAGGGGGCAGCAGAACTGACACCCTGGACTGCTGGTGGTTAGACTTTGTCCTGTTTGGGAGACTGACTGATCTGGGTGTGAGTGTGGATGTGCTGGAGGGTAGGAAGGCTCTGCAGAGGGATCTGGACAGGCTGGATCAATAAGACCAAGTGTCAGGTCCTGCCCTTAGGTCCCAACAACCCCCTGGAATGCTCCAGGCTGGGGGCAGAGGGGCTGGAGAGCTGCTCAGCAGGAAGGGACTTGGGGGTGCTGCTTGACAGCGGCTGGATATGAGGCAGAGTGTGCCCAGGGGGGCAAGAAGGCCAAGG
>NW_020889356.1:0-1266 GCF_003945725.1 Corapipo altera
TTATTTTATTTCTTAATTTTATTTCTTCCATTTATTTTACTCAATTTCTTTTATTTTATTCTATGTATTCTATTATTTTATTCTATTTCTTTTATTCTATTTATTCTATTTCTCTTATTTTATTCTAATTTTTAATTTATTCCATTTATTTTATTTCCTCAATTTATTTTATTTCTTCATTTTATTTATTCCACTTATTTTAAATTTGAGAAGGGTTTAATCCTAAATTCACGAAGGGTTTAATCCTAAGTTTGGGAAGGGTTTAATTCTAAATTTGAGAAGGGTTTAGTCCTAAATTTGGGAAGGGTTTAATTCTAAATTTGAGAAGGGTTTAATCCTAAATTTGAGAAGGGTTTGATCCTAAATTTGGGAAGGGTTTGATCCTAAATTTGGGAAGGGTTTGATCCTAAATTCAAGAAGGGTTTAATCCTAAATTTGGGAAGGGTTTAATCCTAAATTTGAGAAGGGTTTAATCCTAAATTTGGGAAGAGTTTAATCCTAAATTTGGGAAGGGTTTAATCCTAAATTCAAGAGTTTAATCCTAAATTTGGGAAGGGTTTGATCCTAAATTTGGGAAGGGTTTAATCCTAAATTTGGGAAGGGTTTAATCCTAAATTCAAGAAGGGTTTGATCCTAAATTCAAGAAGGGTTTGATCCTAAATTTGAGTTTAATCCTAAATTCAAGAAGGGTTTAATCCTAAATTTGAGTTTAATCCTAAATTCAAGAAGGGTTTAATCCTAAATTTGGGAAGGGTTTGATCCTAAATTCAAGAAGGGTTTGATCCTAAATTTGAGTTTAATCCTAAATTCAAGAAGGGTTTAATCCTAAATTTGGGAAGGGTTTAATCCTAAATTCAAGAAGGGTTTAGTCCTAAATTTGAGAAGGGTTTAATCCTAAATTCAAGAGTTTAATCCTAAATTTGGGAAGAGTTTAATCCTAAATTTGGGAAGGGTTTAATCCTAAATTTGGGAAGGGTTTAATCCTAAATTTGGGAAGAGTTTAATCCTAAATTTGGGAAGGGTTTAGTCCTAAATTTGGGAAGAGTTTAATCCTAAATTCAAGAAGGGTTTAGTCCTAAATTTGGGAAGAGTTTAATCCTAAATTTGGGAAGGGTTTAATCCTAAATTTGGGAAGAGTTTAATCCTAAATTTGGGAAGGGTTTAATCCTAAATTTGGGAAGAGTTTAATCCTAAATTCAAGAAGGGTTTAGTCCTAAATTTGGGAAGAGTTTAATCCTAAATTTGGGAAGGGTTTAATCCTAAATT
>NW_020889356.1:1366-2208 GCF_003945725.1 Corapipo altera
GAAGGGTTTGATCCTAAATTTGGGAAGGGTTTGATCCTAAATTTGAGAAGGGTTTGATCCTAAATTTGAGTTTAATCCTAAATTCAAGAAGGGTTTAATCCTAAATTTGGGAAGGGTTTGATCCTAAATTCAAGAAGGGTTTGATCCTAAATTCAAGAAGGGTTTGATCCTAAATTTGAGTTTAATCCTAAATTCAAGAAGGGTTTGATCCTAAATTTCAGAAGGGTTTAATCCTAAATTTGAGTTTAATCCTAAATTTGGGAAGAGTTTAATCCTAAATTCAAGAAGGGTTTAATCCTAAATTTGAGAAGGGTTTAATCCTAAATTCAAGAAGGGTTTAATCCTAAATTTGAGAAGGGTTTAGTCCTAAATTTGGGAAGGGTTTAGTCCTAAATTTGGGAAGGGTTTGATCCTAAATTTGGGAAGAGTTTAATCCTAAATTTGGGAAGGGTTTAATCCTAAATTTGAGAAGGGTTTAATCCTAAATTTGGGAAGGGTTTGATCCTAAATTTGGGAAGGGTTTAATTCTAAATTTGGGAAGGGTTTAATCCTAAATTCAAGAAGGGTTTAATCCTAAATTTGGGAAGGGTTTGATCCTAAATTTGGGAAGGGTTTAATCCTAAATTCAAGAAGGGTTTAATCCTAAATTCAAGAAGGGTTTGATCCTAAATTTGGGAAGGGTTTGATCCTAAATTTGAGAAGGGTTTGATCCTAAATTTGAGTTTAATCCTAAATTCAAGAAGGGTTTAGTCCTAAATTTGGGAAGGGTTGAATCCTAAATTTGGGAAGGGTTTGATCCTAAATTTGGGAAGGGTTTAATCCTAAATTTGGGAAGGGTTTAA
>NW_020889357.1:0-2208 GCF_003945725.1 Corapipo altera
TCTGCTGCCACCTCAGGGTCTACAGGAAGTTCAAGCAGTGGCACATCAACCTACAGGAGAAGCCAAAAGGAAGAGAGGCTTGAAACTTTCTGAACCGCTTCAACCTAGTTCCAGTCTCTCTGCTTATCCCTACAGATGCCTTCCTGAGCAGAGGGAGCATTTCCCAACCATGGCACTCTCACTGCCAGACCCTTCTCCAGCTTCCCTGGAGTTCCTCATTGCCTTGCTCTCCCATGGAGATGTACCCTCAAGTGGTCAGCCCCATGCCAGTCTTTGTGAACTCTTCTGAAGTTTGACAGTTCTGCCTTCCTACTGTTGCCTTGCATTTGCTGAGGCAGTTGGACTAGATGACCTCTCCATCCAAAATGATCCAACGATCCTGGGAGGATGCACTGAGCCAAGACAACCTAGAAAGTTGCAGAGTTAGAAAGAACAGCTCCCCTTCAGGGAGACTTCCCACCTCCATTAGGGTGTGTTGTTTGGCATTTGTTGCTGGGTAAAAGACTGCAGTCTTTTTGGTCGACAGATGCAATCCAGTGCTGCATTGCACAGCTTTTGCTGACAGCTTTTTTCCTGGGGAGGGCCTATTCTTTTGCTCTTTTACAAAAAACACCACTCACACCCAATGTTATGCCTCCAACACTCCTTTATTTTTTTGGAACAGTGTGTCTACTAATAAAGATGTGTGGCCTTTGGGGTTTTGGGGCCAATGTAACATAATTTTCTCCATTGTTGGGGCCTGTTGCTAGGGGCTGATTCCAATATATTGTTTGTACTGAGTATCTCTCCAGGTGTCTCTTTATAGATTTATAACCAAAATGGCTCTTTTTCAATAGTTTTTATTCTGAAATGCTTTCAAATCTTGGCATGTGTATGTGTTCTCTCATATAAAAATCACCCATAATGAATCCCTATACATGTGTCATTTGATATGGTCACTTTTCTGTATTAAGTTCCCTGGAATACACCCTCCTTAAAATATGGCAGCTGATCCATTTGGAAACTCACCAAAAGACAGGTGAGCTTCATTTCTACTTTCCTTCATTTTTTCCTAAGATTTGATATTCAGGGGCTGAAACATGAGGGTCTCTCCTTCTGTCCTGATCTGTCTCCTCTAAGCCCTCCTTTTCCTGTTCCCGTGGCTTCCACTACCTTGTTAGCTTGTCATCCCCCCCTGATTTACACCCCCAAATAACACGTTTTTCCTCTCCCCCTGTGAGCCATCACTACTTTTCTCTCAACCATCTTCCATCCAAGCCAGCAGCTCTCTTCCCTGCCAGTGCTGCTGCTTGGAGAGCCAGAAATCCTGGGCTGTCATTTGCCTGTTGATAAACAAAGCAGTGGCTTCTTCCCCTGGGGACTGAAAGTGTCACCTCCCTCAGACTGGGGCCTGGAATTCCAACCACATTCCTGAGCTTGGGTTTCACAGTTACCCATCAGTTTGGGGGAAGGGAAAAGAAAAAAAGGTCAAGAAATTAGAGCAGCAAGTAAAGTGGGGCTAAGTGTACCTTCATTTTCTCCAGCTGTTCTGTAGAAATAAATAAAAATAGTACTTCAGTTTACTGAATTTGATCAGGGAATACAGAAGAAGAACATGCCTGCAAACACACATCTGCACTAACTTATACAACTGTACAGTGCAAAATCTGACCCCAAGGAGTCTGTACAAAACAGTGGGAATGGAATCAGAGAGGGGAAGGAAAAAATCACCAGCAGTGCCTGGCCCAGTCCAGGGCCATTACTGAGCAGCACCTACATTCCCATGGCTCTCTGGGCTGGTCATTTTTCTTGTGTGCCAAACAGCACATCTTGAAGCTTCTTCCCATTGAAATACTAGAGACATTTCAGGGCATCTGAACAGCCAGATTCTTAAAGCACAACTACCTCAAGGCAAGGGAAGAAGTGAGATTCAGTGGCACTTGGCAGAAGCTGCCCAGTGCATTGTGTCAAATGGGTATTTACCCAAAGGAGCCACAAGCTCAAGGCATCAGGGAAAGAGCCAGATGATGAAAGGGTGTTAGCTGCTGAGAATTTCTTTGGGAAGAAGTAGGCTGTTAACTTGAGACAGAAATTTGCAATATACCATGGAACCTTATTTTAAGTCCAGTTGGAAAATACCTTCTTGTTAAGAGTGTGAAATAAATACTAAAATGTCATCGATTATGTGATTTCCTCTTTATTCCCAATCGCTGATTAAAGAAACATAGC
>NW_020889358.1:0-2207 GCF_003945725.1 Corapipo altera
CGTGCCCTAGCAGCCCGAGTACAAGAGTTGAAGGAGAAAGAAAAGGGAAAGTCTGCAAAAGTGAGTGCTGTACCATTATCCTGCGGGCAGGGATCTGACCCGCTAGAGGGCTCCTCCTGTCGACATTCACAAGAGGGAAATGGTGACTGGCAGGATGAAGATGAATGTTAGAGGGGCCCTGCCTCTAGCCAGGTAGAGGCACGGGACAACCGTGTCTATTGGACTGTGTGAATCAGATGGCCTGGCATGTCAGACCCACAGAAATATCAGGTTTTGGTTGATACTGGCGCTCAGTGTACGTTAATGCCCTCGGGACATGTGGGACCAGAGACTATTTCCATTTCTGGGGTGACTGGAGGATCTCAAGAGTTGACCATGGTGGAAGCTGACGTGAGCTTGACCGGGAAAGACTGGCAGAAACACCCCATTGTGACTGGTCCAGATGCCCCATGTATCCTGGGCATTGACTATCTCAAGAACGGGTACTTCAAGGACCCCAAGGGACATAGATGTGTTTTTGGAATAGCTGCTGTGGAGACCGAGGCGGTTAAACAGTTGAACTCGTTGTCCGGCCTCTCGGAGAACCCTTCGGTCGTAGGGTTGCTGAAAGTCGAGGAACAGCAAGTGTCAATCGCCACTACAATAGTGCATCGCCGGCAGTACCGGACGAACCGAGACTCTGTGATCCCCATCCATAAGATGATCCGTGAGCTGGAGAGCCAAGGGGTGATCAGCAAGACCCATTCACCCTTCAACAGTCCCATCTGGCCTGTGCGTAAGTCTAACGGAGAATGGAGACTGACTGTGGACTATCGCGGCCTGAATGAAGTCACCCCACCACTGAGCGCTGCTGTTCCAGACATGTTGGAGCTCCAGTATGATCTGGAGTCCAAGACAGCAAAGTGGTATGCCACTATTGACATTGCAAACGCATTCTTCTCCATTCCCTTAGCAGCAGAGTGTAGGCCACAGTTCACTTTCACCTGGAGGGGCGTGCAGTACACTTGGAACCAACTGCCCCAGGGATGGAAACACAGTCCCATCATCTGTCACGGACTGATCCAGGTCACCTTAGAGAAGGGTGAGGCTCCAGAACACCTGCAATACATTGATGACATCATCATATGGGGGGACACAGCAGAGGAGGATTCTGAGAAAGGGAAGAAAATCATCCAGATCCTCCTGAGAACCGGTTTTGCCATAAAGAAGAGTAAAGTTAAGGGACCTGCCCGACACATTCAGTTCCTGGGGGTGAAATGGTAAGATGGGCGTCGTCTATAAGATCACAGCAATGGCCCCACCAACCAGCAAGAAGGAAACGCAAGCTTTTCTGGGTACCATAGGTTTCTGGAGGATGCACATCCCGGAGTACAGTCAAATTGTAAGTCCCCTCTATCTGGTAACTCGGAAAAAGAATGATTTTCAGTGGGGTCCTGAACAGCAACAGGCATTCGAACAGATTAAACGAGAGATTGCACATACTGTAGCCCTTGGGTCAGTGAGGACAGGGACAGATGTGAAAAATGTGCTCTATTCTGCAGTTGGGAATAAAGGTCTCTCCTGGAGCCTCTGGCAAAAGGTGCCTGGTGAGACTCGAGGCCACCCACTTGGGTTCTGGAGCCGAAGCTACAGGGGATCTGAAGCCAACTACACCCCAACAGAGAAGGAGATCCTAGTGGTTTATGAAGGAGTACAAGCTGCCTCCGAAGTGATTGGCACAGAAGAACAGCTCCTCCTGGCACCTCGACTACCAGTGTTGAACTGGATGTTTAAGGGAAAGGCGCCCACCACACATCATGCCACTGATGCTACATGGAGTAAGTGGATCGCTCTGCTCACACAGCGTGCCCGTATTGGAAATCTGAATCGCCCTGGGATCCTAGAAGTCATCACAAACTGACCGGAAGGGGAGAGTTTTGGTCTAGCGGATGAAGAAGAAGAAGAGCATGTGGTATGGGCTGAGGAAGCCCCAGAATTCGATAAACTACCAAAAGAGGAAATGCACTACGCCCTCTTTACTGACGGTTCTTGTCGCCTTGTAGGAATGAAGTGCAAATGGAAAGCAACTGTATGGAGCCCCGCCCGACAAGTTTCAGAAGCTACTGAAGGGGAGGAGAATCGAACCAATTCGCAGAACTCAAAGCTGTCCAGTTAGCATTGGACATTGCTGAACGGGAGAAGTGGCCAAAGCTTTACATCTACACCGA
>NW_020889359.1:0-2207 GCF_003945725.1 Corapipo altera
TACATAAATCATGTTACTGCACCCAGGAACGCTGAGGAAGCTGCTTTTTGTTCCTGGGAGGTCACTCTCCCATAGCCTGGAAAGGTCATGGTGCCTGGGAGCACTTCCTGATGGCTGAAGGAGAGCTCATTCCACCCCTGTCTTGAACAGGATCCAGAGGGATGATCTGGAAAACTCCATGTTGGTCAGGGTGAGCTCCTACCCACTGTTATGTTCCATTTGGATCTTCCAAAATTGCCCAAAAGCAGATTCTATCATTTAAATCCTGTTTCTTCAGCTCATGAATAATCCAGTGACCAAACAGCAAACTCAGGATGTCAGCTGGCGGCACCTTTGAGGAGTTTGTTTTTGGTAGGGTTGGAGAGTTGGATGTGTTTCAGGGAGGGCTGAATAAACAACCAGAGCCCAGGAGAGGTTTGATGTCATCAGTGAGGTGATTTTGTGGCCCTCGTGTTCTGTGGTTTGTGGATGTGTTGTGGATTATTGATCCTCTTGTTCTGTGTCACTGGATGTCCATCAGTCATTGTGTTTCATTCAGGAATGCTGAGGGAGCCATTTGATGTCCTGGGGAGGCCACTCTGTATCTATGACCTTGCCAAGGTCATAGTCCTTTGGAGCTCTTCCTGATGGATGAAGGAGAGCTCCTGCCCTTGTCTCTGGAATGGGATCAAGCGAGAGGATCTGGAAAACCAGAGGCCGTTTAGGCTGAACTTGTTCCATTGTTGTGCTCCATTTGGATGTCTCAAATTTACAGAACAATCTTCTCTTTTATTTAAACTGTATTTTGTGGCCTGATTAAGAACTTCAATAAACAAACACCCAGCTGGACTCGATCCCTTTTTGCCCAGGCTGATCTGGGATTTCCATTCCCTTCTTCCACATTTAAACCATGAGGTTCCAGAACTTGTAACCTGTCAGTCTCAGCCTTGCGTTGCTGTGAGCAAAAACCACTAATTCCTGGCAGAGAGCTGGTGTGCTCCTCTCTCCTTTTGTGTCCTGGTGCAAACATTCCTTTGTGGAACTCTGTGATTGCATGTCCTGCCCTTGAGACCGTGTCCATCTGACCTTGGCGGCAGCTTTGATGAGTTGGATTTTGGAGGGTTGGATTGTTGGATGTGTGTCAGGGTGGGCTGAATAAACAAGCAGAGCCCAGAAGAGGTGTGATGTCATCAGTGAGGTGATTTTGTGGTCCTCTTGTTCTGTGGTTTGTGGGTGCTTTGTGCTGTCTGGGGCCCCTCTTGTTCAGTGTGACTGGATGTCCATCAGTCATTGTGTCGCTCCCAGAAATGCTGAGGGAGTCATTTGATGTCCTGGGGAGGTCACTCTCCATCAACTTGGAAAGGTCAGAGTCTTTTGGAGCAATTCTTGAAGGATGAAAGAGAGCTCATCTCCTGGAATTGTGATTGAGATCAAGAGAGAGGACCTGGAGAACTGGAGGCTGTTCAGGCTGAATTCAGGCTGGCCAGATTCTATTCCTATGGTCCATTTGGATTTCTGAAATTTTCATGACAAGGTACTTGGTCATTGAAACTTTATTTCTTGACCTCCTGAAGAAATACAATAAACAAAGACCCAATGGGGCTCCATCCCTATTTGCCCTGGCTGGTCTTTGATGCAAATTCCCTTATTCTGCATTCAAGCCATGAGGTTTCCTAACTATGAACCTGTAAGTTGTAACATCCTGTATCTGTGAATCAAAAATTATAATTACTAGTGATTGTTCAGTTGGCTCCTCTCTCCTCTTGTGTCATGGTGGGGACATTGCTTTGTGGAATTCTGTGATTCCATGTCCTGCCCTTGTGTCCATCTGACCTTGGCAGCAGCTTTGAACTGTGAGTATTAGAGGGCAAAGGCTGAAGTTGATGGTGCGTGTCAGGGAGGGCTGAAGATGTGAGCAAAGCTTTGGAGAGGTGGGGTGTGATGAGTGAGGTCTCCCCGTGTCCCTGGTGTGCTGTGGTTTGGGGGTGTGTTGTGAGGAGGGGCCCCAAACCATCCCCACCCTGTCAGGCTGCTCTGGGGTTCCACATGTGTTGCCCCTTCCCTCCCCTTCCATCCCTCTCCCCTTTGCTCCCACCTGGCTAAACCTGACACTGGACCTGACTTTTCCTGCTGACTGTGCTCTGGGGGGGGTTTGGTGCCCCTGGGCTGAGTGGCAGGGATTGAGGTCCTTTCTCTGGGCATCTTTTCTGTCTGAGGGGCAGCAAGAG
>NW_020889360.1:0-808 GCF_003945725.1 Corapipo altera
CAGCGGCCGTCTGTCCACTTCAGGGTGCGTAGCAACGCTTCAGTGTGGAGTCTGCTGGGCTTAAGAGACTTTTGGCTTTGCTTGTGAGCCATCCCTAAATGTTTGAGAGCTCAGTGTTTGAGCCTTTACCCCTTTCATTTGCAGGGGAGGCCTTGGGAGCAGCTGAAGTGAGAGGAGCCTTCTAGTTGAGTCGGGGAGGCAGCAGGAGGAGCAGGGATCCACTGCAGCTTTAGAACTGCCCTCTAATGTTGTGTCTCGCTCACTCAGGTATCCTGGAAGGTGACGGCCACAGTGTCAGACTCCGATCTGGTCTCGCTGATGGTGAGTAGGGGGATCACTGGGGTTCGAGCCCCATGGCACACAGCTCACATATCGCTTCTGGTTTTCGTTCTCGTAGTTGACTTGGAGTACTCTCATGATGACAGGAAGCTCTGAGCCAGCTCAGGTGCCCCTGCTCTGCATCAAAGATGGATTCACATCCCCGGCTGTTGGAAAGATAAGTGCAGGGCGAAGACCCAGAGAGGGGTTGGGAGTCGGTGCAAGTGTGTGCATTGCCCAGAGGGATTTTTGAAATTAGTGCAGTGCAATGGGTATTTTGTAATAGGTTATTTGGACACATCCAAGGAAGGGTTTACTTTGTATCATTGGATTCACGTGTGCAGGGCAGAGCAGTTCTGGTCTGTGTCACGTCCTCTGTCTCATCCATATTTTGTGTCCTTTGTCTCTTAATTATTTCACATGGTGTGTGTCGTCACTGGTGCGGGGTGTCTCACTTGGGGTCAGCCTGGAACTGCTCTGCCCTGCTCCG
>NW_020889360.1:908-2207 GCF_003945725.1 Corapipo altera
TGTGCCATCGTTATAGCCGAGTGTTGTGGAGCTGATGGTACTTGGACAGCAGGGCCTCAAAGCTGGGTTGTCATTTGTGTTCTTGTAGGCTGCGGTCAGAGTTCTGACTCGCTCAGTGGAGATGAGTTAAGTTGTTAAGATCTGAGTGACCATGTGGGTGACCTGACTAACCCTTTGTTTTTTGTTGGGTTTTTTTTCAGATAAGGTGCCGAAGGTCCATCCGATAAGAGGTCAAGCTGAAGGAGCCGAGATAGCCAGGATGAGGCAGTACATCAGCACCAGCCTCCACGTCCGTGTTGTCTCGAAGCGGCCGTCTGTCCACTTCAGGGGGTGTAGCAGCGCTTTGATGTGGAGTCTGATGGGGTTTAGAGGTTTTTTTAGAGCCATCCCTAAATGTTTGAGAGCTCAGTGTTTGAGCATTTACCCCTTTCATTTGCAGGGGAGGCCTTGGGAGCAGCTGAAGAGAGTGGAACCTTCTAGGTGAGTTGGGGAGGCAGCAGGAGGAGCAGGGATCCATTGCAGCTTCAGAACTGCCCTCTAATTTTGTCTTTCACTCGCTCAGGTATCCCAGAAGATGACGGCCACAGTGTGTGACTCCAGTCAGAGCCAGTGAGCTCATTTAGCAGCTGGGCTTCAATGGGATAAGAGCTCTCCCTTTCTTTCATTGAATGGGACTTCTCAAGCTATTCCTGCTTTATTGAAGCATCAGCTTTGGCATCCAGAGAAGCAGAGCTGTATATGGCAATGAAGGGGACTACACCCAAATGCAGGGTTTTCAAATTTGATAATTTTGTGTGCTGTGTTGGTAAGGTGCTTTTGTAATTTGTTTTTTTTTTTTCTTTTCTTAGGAGCCTTGCATCTTTTGGGATCTCCCGATCATTTCAACTGCAGCTTGGTAGTTTTTCACCAGTGTTATCCAGTCCTCAGGTGAAGCTGCTCTGTGTCGAAGATGGGTACAGACACCCAGGTTTCCAGGCAGTCAGTGGGGGGTTACAGCCCAGAGATGGAGGGAGGGCTGGTGTGCCAGCTGAGGAATTGCCAGGGGTGTTTTGAAGGTAGTATGGGTGGAAAGGAGTGTCCAGGAGCCCCCTAAATGCCTGTGAAGGCATCCACTGACTCTTCAGATGTGCCACTTAAGTTTTCCTCTCCTTCTCCCAGATATTCTGTGCCATTGCAGCTGCAGTCTTTGGCTGCAGGCATTGACCCTGGGTGGTTTGCCTAAAGAGAAAAGAAACTCTTTCAGCTCTCCCCGTCTGTCTGAGTGACTTTGGTTAGGGGTTCTTTTCCAGGTGTTGTGGT
>NW_020889361.1:0-2207 GCF_003945725.1 Corapipo altera
GCTCAGCCAATCAGCGCGGGATGAGCGGGAAAATGAGGGAGCAAACAACTCCTGGCAGGAAAACAGCTCTGGGCAAGCCTGGACATGCCCCGGGCTATACAGGAAAATGGGGTTAATAAAATCGTATGAGGAAAACACACCAAACAGTGTTTAAAACTGGATATAAACAAGCAAGTCCATAAGACAGAGTCCCGTCACGTGCCATAAATTTCTCTCCAGGCTTTAAAGTGTTCCCAGTCAGACTCTGGCTCCTCAGCACAAGATGGTCTCCAAGACTGACCTGCTTCTAAGTCTGCTCAGCAAGAAACAAGAGAATGAGGGAGCCTCTGGTTTCAGGGGCCAACATCTTCTACAAGAGAACGTCTCCAGGTGCACAGCCTTGGAGGAGGGCAAGGAACACAGAGGGGAGGTAGGAGAGCTGCTGGGCACTGCTATGTGTCCTTCAGGGCAATGGGGAATGGAAGGAGTGAAATAGAAAATGAAATAAAATTTAGCTGTTTAGCGATGTGACTTTGCAAAATGTAAAACTGCTTAAAAGTTTCTGCCCAAACTGTGGGCAATTGAGATAAAATAGCTTAGAGAATAGGGAAAGCTTTTTAGCACATAGAGAGGGGTGGGGAACCTGAAACTGCTTGAAATGATAAAACTTTATGGAACTACTCTATAATGGTAAGAATAAGAAGTAAAACTAAATGTCTATTTAGATAAGGCAGACTGCAAAAAGAGTGCGTGTAAAGATAATTTTGAACTTGCTACTTTCAAACTGTATAAAAGGCTATGGTATTTCTTGGCTTAGCGGAGTGCACTGAGGAGAACACCTGCCCCTTTGGATTCCCTGGCCGTAATAAAAGTGCTTTTCAGGTTGTCTGAAGGTTTCTTTGAATCAGTTTGGCACCCCAGATGGGACTGATCTCTGCTCGCCGGTGAGGACCCTCCGAAACCGGGGACCCTCTGCGCGCCCCGGGATGTCACTCCGGTGAGGCTCCCCGGGCTCCGCTGGATCACCACGGGAGTAAATGAAGACCCTGTGCACAGGTATACAAATTTTAAAGCACAAATATACAAATTTTAAAGCACAAATATACAAATTTCAAAGCACAAGTATACAAATTTTAAAGCACTCTTTTATTTTTCTCTGGGGTTTTGGGAAGGAAACCGTAAGTTGTATGGTGGTTTTTAGGGCTCTGAGCTTGCTAGCAGCTAACAAGAGCAACACCCTTTTAATAGTAGGTTCGAGTCCTACCGGGGCGATGCATAGGCTTTGATTGTGAGTTAAAGTCTCACCAAAGCTATACCAAATTCCTTGGGCTAAGAGGAATTTTGGGCAGAGGGCTGCATCCTTCTGACTATGGGTTAACAGTCCCATTAAAGGGTGGCATAGGTTTTTGATTGTGAATTAAAATCTCACTGAAGGTATATCAAATTCCTCAGTCTAAGAGAATTTGGAAAGAGGTACAAATGTTTTTGGGTTTACCATTGTGGCTAGATTTGGGACTTGGTTTTGGAATTGCGATTTTCATAAGTTTGGTAATATATTATATCTGGGTTTGTTTTAAACCATCTGTCTGTGTTCCATGTGTTTGCTGAATTGTATTGTTTGCTTTTGTCTGTGAGTATTATCTCTTATGTCATAAAATTACTGCTGTATGTTAAGTAAGCAAATATTGAGAAATTATATTTGTTTTCATATATGTTACTAGTTTTCTCCTAACCATGGCAAAAGGACTACCTTCGTGTGTTTACGGGAGATAGTGGTTTTGTGGGTTTTATGGTTTTAGGCAGAACCTTAACACTTGTTTGCAGGAATTGAGCCAGGAAGTTTGCTGGCCGCTTGCAGATGCCACAAACTCCAGGGCTGACAACCTCTGAAAGTGTGAATCCGAAAAATCGGTCTGAGAAACTGCCCAGAGACTTTGATCTTTTGAGTAGCAAAGGTATTTATTTGCAGCGCTGGGAGCAAGCCAGCTCGCGCTGGACAAACTTGCTCTAAGGCTTCACACAAAATCAGCATTTTTATACAATCTTCAGCTGTGATTAAATGCATATTCAAACGATTACAACATCTATCAATACATATTAAAGATAGGCGGAGAAATAGGCCTGGAGCCAGGGCTTTTCCGAGCTTCACTGAGCGGGTCAAGAACAATGGAAAGGAAGAAAGGTCAAGCTGAGGAAGAGGAGTTAAAGCCCCCTGCCCCATGGATGAA
>NW_020889362.1:0-2205 GCF_003945725.1 Corapipo altera
AGGGGATTCCCACTTTTTTTTTTCTTGGCATTCCCATCTTTTTTTTTTCGGGATGATCCATGGGGAGCAGAGATCCGGCTCTTCCCGCCCCATCCCAAAATTCCCGAGGGATCCAGAGGGATCTTCAGGAGGTTTTCTGGGATCCACCATTCCCGGGATCCTCCGGGACGTCACCCTTGGAAAAATCCGGGATAAATCCCGGCTGTTTGTGCTCCGGGGCTGCTCCTTCCCTCGGGATTTCGGGATGGATGGAGGAGCGGATTGGGATCATCCTGGTTCCCCGGATCCTCTGGAATCCCCAATCCCAACATTCCAAACTCCTCTGGAATCCCCAATCCCAACATTCCAAGCTCCTCTGGAATTCCCAATCCCGGCATTCCGATCTCTCGGAGCCGCTCCCTGCTTCCTTTGGAATCCCCAATCCCAACGTTCCGAGCTCCTCTGGAATCCCCAATCCCGGCGTTCCGAGCCCTCAGAGCCTCTCCCTGTTCCTCTGGAATTCCCAATCCCGGCATTCCGAGCTCCTCTGGAATCCCCATTCCCAGCATCCCAAGATCCTCTGGAATTCCCAATCCCAACATTCCAAACTCCTCTGGAATCCCCAATCCCAACATTCCGAGCTCCTCTGGAATCCCCAATCCCGACGTTCCGAGCCCTCGGAGCCTCTCCCTGTTCCTCTGGAATCCCGAATCCCGGCATTCCGAGCTCCTCTGGAATTCCCAATCTCGGCATTCTGAGCCCTCGGAGCCTCTCCCGTTCCTCCTCTGGAATTCCCAATCCCAGCTTTCCAAGATCCTCTGGAATCCCCAATCCCAGAGTTCCAAGCGCTCAGAGCCACTCCCATTGCTCTTCTGGAATCCCCAATCCCAACATTCCAAACTCCTCTGGAATCCCCAATCCCAACATTCTGAGCTCCTCTGGAATTCCCAATCCCAACATTCTGAGATCCTCTGGAATCCCCAATCCCAACATTCTGAGATCCTCTGGAAGCCCTGATCCCGGCATTCCGAGCCCTCGGAGCCTTTCCCATTCCTCCTCTGGAATCCCCAATCCCAACATTCCAAACTCCTCTGGAATCCCCAATCCCAATGTTCCGAACCCTTGGAGCCTCTCCCTGTTCCTCTGGAATCCCCAATCCCGGCATTCCAAGATCCTCTGGAATTCCCAGTCCCAACGTTCCGATCCCTCGGAACCACTCCCTGGTTCCTCTGGAATGCCCAATCCCGGCATTCCAAGCTCCTCTGGAATCCCCAGTCCCGGCATTCCGAGCCCTTGGCTCCACTCCCTGGCTCCTCTGGAATTCCCAATCCCAACATTCTAACCTCCTCTGGAATCCCCAATCCTGGCATTCCGAGATCCTCTGGAATTCCCCGTACCAGCATTCCGAGCCCTCGGAGCCTCTCCCGTTCCTCCTCTGGAATCCCCAATCCCAACGTTCCGAGCTCCTCTGGAATTCCCAATCCTGGCATTCTGAGCCCTTGGATCCACTCCCTGGCTCCTTTGGAATTCCCAATCCCAACATTCCAAGATCCTCTGGAATCCCCAATCCCGGTGTTCCGAGCTCCTCTGGAGTCCCCAATCCCAACATTCCGAGCCCTTGGCTCCACTCCCTGGTTTCTCTGGAATCCCCAATCCCAACATTCCGATTCCTTGGAACCGCTCCCTGACTCCTCCTGAATCCCCAATCCCAACATTCCAAACTCCTCTGGAATCCCCAATCCCAACATTCCGAGCTCCTTTGGAATTGCTGATCCCGGCGTTCCGAACCCTTGGAGCCACTCCCGTAGCTCCTCTGGAATCCCCAATCCCAACATTCCGAGCTCCTCTGGAATCCCCAATCCTGGCGTTCCGATCCCTCGGAGCCGCTCCCTGACTCCTCTGGAATCCCCATTCCCAGTGTTGGGAACTCCTCTGGAATCCCCAATCCCAACATTCCAAGCTCCTCTGGAATTACCAATCCCAACATTCCAAACTCCTCTGGAATCCCCAATCCCAACATTCCAAGATCCTCTGGAATCCCCAATCCCAACATTCCGAACTCCTGTGGAATCCCTGATCCCGGCATTCCGATTGTTCGGAGCCACTCCTTGACTCCTCTGGAATTCCCAATCCCAACATTCCAAGATCCTCTGGAATCCCCAATCCCAACATTCCAAGATCCTCTGGAATCCCCAATCCCAACATTCCGAACTCCTGTGGAATCCC
>NW_020889363.1:0-2204 GCF_003945725.1 Corapipo altera
GAGGTTGAAAACAGGAAACAGCAGCCGTTATCCCCAGCAAAGAAAGCCTGCAAGCTTTGACTTTGTGGTGCAGTTGGTGGGGCAGTCTGGGCACTCTACGGGCAGTCCTAGCTTTCTTTGTTGGCACCTTTGGTCTTCGAGGAATCTTCGTCCGTATGCCATTTTGGGATTCGAGCTGGCAGTGGTGAGACAGGGCTGAAAACAGGAAACAGCAGGCGTTATCCCCAGGAAAGAAAACCTGGAAGCTTTCGCTTTGTGGGGCAGTTGGTGGAGCAGCCTGGGGACTCCATGAGAAGCAAGAGCTTTCTGTGCTGGCAACTTTGGTGTGGGAGGAATCTTTGTTTGGATGCAATTCTGGGAGTCGGGTTGTCAGTTGGGAGGCACGGCTGAAAACAGAAACTACAACCTTTACTTCCAGGAAATTAAGCCTGGAAGCTTTGGGTTTGTGGTGCTGTTGGTTTGTCCGCCTGGGGATTGCATGGGCCGCTAGATCTTTCTGTGCTGGCACCTTTGGTTGGAGAGAAATCATCGTGCGTATGCAATTTTGGGAGTGAGGGTGACAGTTGGGAGGCAGGTGTGAAAACAGGACACAAAAGCACTTCTCCCCAAAAAAGGAAGCCTGGAAAGTGTGGTTTTGTTGTGCATTTGGTGGGTGAGACTGGAGACTCCTTAGGCAGCAAGAGCTTTCTGTGCTGGCACCCTTGTTGTGGGAGGAATCTTCGTCCATATGCAATTTTGGGAGTCAGTTTGACAGTTGGAAGGCAGGACTGAAAACAGGAAACAACAGACCTTCTCGGCAGGAAAGAAAACCAGCAATCTCTGGCTTTGTGGTGTACTTGGTGGGTCAGGGTGGCTCTCTGTGGGCAGCAAGAACTTTCTGTTCTGTTGCCTTTGTTGTGGAAGGAATCTTTGTTTGTCTGTAATTTTGGGAGTCGGGGTGTCAGTTGGGAGGTAGGTCTTAAAACAGGAAACAACAGCCCTTATTCCCAGGAAAGAACTCCTGGAAACTTTGACCTGGTACTGCAGTTAGTGTGTCTCCCTGGGGACTCCATGGGCAGCTAGATCTTTCTGTGCTGGCACCTTTGGTTGGAGAGAAATCATCGTGCAAATGCAGTTTAGGGAGTGAGGCTTGCAGTTGGGAGACAGGTGTGGAAACAGGACACAAAAGCATTTCTCCCCAAAAAAGGAAGCCTGGAAAGAGTGGTTTTGTTGTGCATTTGGTGGGTGAGACTGGAGACTCCTTAGGCAGCAAGAGCTTTCTGAGCTGGAACCTTTGTTATGGGAGGAATCTTCGTCCATATGCAATTTTGGGAGTCAGTTTGACAGTTGGGAGGCAGGACTGAAAACAGGAAACAGCAGGCCTTCTCGGCAGGAAAGAAAGCCTGCAATCTTTGGCTTTGTGGTGTACTTGGTGGGTCAGCGTGGACACTCTGTGGGCAGCAAGAACTTTCTGTTCAGTTGCCTTAGGTGTGGAAGGAATCTTTGTTTGTCTGTAATTTTGGGAGTCGGGCTGTCAGTTGGGAGGCACGGCTGAAAACAGAAACTACAACCTGTACTTCCAGGAAAGGAAACCTGGAAGTTTAGGGTTTATGGTGCAGTTGGTTTGTCAGCCTGGGGACTCCATGGGCAGGAAGAGCTTTCTGTGCTGACCCCTTTGTTGTGGGAGGAATCTTCGTGCGTATGCAATTTTGAATGTAGGGCTGGCATTTGGGAGGCAAGGTTGAAAACAGGAAAAAACAACCCTAAACCTCTGGAAAGAAAGCCTGCAAGCTTTGGCTTTGTGGTCCAGTTGGTTGACCAGGTTGGGCACTCCATGAGCAGCAAGAACTTTCTGTCATGGTCTCTTTGCTGTTGGAGGAATCTTCGTCTGTATGCAATTTTGGGATTTGGGCTGTCAGCTGGGAGGCAAGGTTGAAAACAGGAAACAGCAGCCGTTATCTCCAGCAAAGAAAGCCTGCAAGCTTTGACTTTGTGGTGCAGTTGGTGGATCAGGCTGGGCACTCTACGGGCAGTCCTAGCTTTCTCTGCTGGCACCTTTGGTCTTCGAGGAATATTCGTCCGTATGCCATTTTGGGATTCGAACTGGCAGTGGTGAGACAGGGCTGAAACCAGAAAGAGTAGGCGTTATCCCCAGGAAAGAAAGCCTGGAAGGTTTGACTTTGTGGGGCAGTTGGTGGAGCAGCCTGGGGACTTCATGAGAAGCA
>NW_020889364.1:0-290 GCF_003945725.1 Corapipo altera
ACTTTGACCTGGTGCTGCAGTTAGTGTGTCTCCCTGGGGACTCCAGGTCAAAGTTTCCAGGAGTTCTTTCCTGGGATTAAGGGCTGTTGTTTCCTGTTTTAAGACCTACCTCCCAACTGACAGCTCGACTCCCAAAATTACAGACAAACAGAGATTCCTTCCACACCAAAGGCAACAGAACAGAAAGCTCTTGCTGCCCACAGAGTGCCCACTCTCACCCACCAAGTAGACCACAAAGCCAATGATTCCAGGCTTTCTTTCCTGCCGAGAAGGCCTGTTCTTTCCTGTTT
>NW_020889364.1:390-2202 GCF_003945725.1 Corapipo altera
GGCTTCCTTTTTTGGGGAGAAGTGCTTTTGTGTCCTGTTTTCATATTACCTCCCAACTGACAGCCTGACTCCCAAAATTGCACACGCACGATGATTTCTCTCCAACCAAAGGTGCCAGCACAAAAAGCTCTTGCTACCCGTGGAGTCCCCAGACTGACAAACCAACTGCACCATAAACCCAAAGCTTCCAGGCTTCCTTTCCTGGAAGGAAAGGTTGTAGTTTCTGTTTTCAGCCGTGCCTCCGAACTGACAACCCGACTCCCAGAATTGCATCCAAACAAAGATTCCTCCCACACCAAAGTTGCCAGCACAGAAAGCTCTTACTTCTCATGGAGTCCCCAGGCTGCTCCACCAACTACCCCACAAAGCGAAAGCTTCCAGGCTTTCTTTCCTGGGGATAACGACTGCTGTTTCCTTTTTTCAGCCCTGTCTCACGACTGCCAGCATGAATCCCAAAATGGCATACGGACGAAGATTCCTCGATGACCAAAGGTGCCAGCAAAGAAAGCTAGTCCTGCCCGTAGAGTACCCAAGCCTGACCCACCAACTGCACCACAAAGTCAAAGTTTACAGGCTTTCTTTGCTGGGGATAACGGCTGCTGTTTCCTGTTTTCAACCTTGCCTCCCAACTGACAGCCCAAATCCCAAAATTACATACAGACGAAGATTCCTCCAACAGCAAAGAGACCATGAGAGAAAGTTCTTGCTGCTCATGGAGTCCCCAGTCTGTCCAACCAATTGGACAGCAAAGTCAAAGCTTGCAGGTTTTCTTTCCAGAGGACTAGGGTTGCTGTTTCCTGCTTCCAGGTACCAAGAGCTTTCTGTGCAGACACCTTTGATGTGGGAGGAATCTTCGTTCGTATGCAATTTTGGATGTTGGGCTGGCATTTCGGGGACAAGGTTGAAAAGAGGAAACAGCAACTCTTATCTTCGTCCGTATGCCATTTTGGGATTCGAGCTGGCAGTGGTGAGACAGGGCTGAAAACAGGAAACCGCAGCATTTATTCCCAGAAAAGAAAACCTGGAAGCTTTGGTTTTGTGGGACAGTTGGTGAAGTAGCCTGGGGACTCCATGAGAAGCAAGAGCTTTCTGTGCTGGCAACTTTGGTGTGGGAGGAATCTTTGTTTGGATGCAATTCTGGGAGTCGGGTTGTCTGTTGGGAGGCACGGGTGAAAACAGGAACTACAACCTTTACTTCTAGGAAATTAAGCCTTGAAGCTTTGGGTTTATGGTGCAGTTGGTTCGTCAGCCTGGGGACTCCATGGGCAGCAAGAGTTTTCTGTGCTGGCACCTTTGGTTGGAGGGAAATCATTGTGTGTATGCAATTTTGGGAGTCAGGTTGGCAGTTGGGAGGCAGGTGTGAAAACAGGACCCAAAAGCACTTCTCCCCAAAAAAGGAAGCCTGGAAAGTGTGGTTTTGTTGTGCATTTGGTGGGTCAGGCTGGAGACTCCTTAGGCAGGAAGAGTTTTCTGTGCTGACACCTTTGTTGTGGGAGGAATCTTCAGCCGTATGCAATTTTGGGAGTCAGTTTGACAGTTGGGAAGCAGGACTGAAAACAGGATACAACAGGAAAAGTGAGGGAAAATCCAGGAGAAATGTGGAAAAAATGGGGGGAAATTGGGGAAAATCTGGGGGGAAATGGAAGGCAATGGGGAAAACTCTGAAAAAATCCTGGAAAATGTGGAAAAATCTAGGAAAATCTGTAGAAAAGTCTGGGAAAATGTTGAAAAAATGGGGGAAAATGTGGGAAAATGGGAGAAAAACGGGGAAAAATCTGGGAAAATGGGAGAAAAACGGGGAAAAATCTGGGA
>NW_020889365.1:0-2202 GCF_003945725.1 Corapipo altera
GCTGGCCCACCAAGTACACCAGAAAGCCCAAGCTTCCAGGCTTTCTTACCCTTCAAGAAGAGTTTTTGTTTGCTTTTTTGAGCCCTAGACTGAGACTGCGAGTCCTACTCCCAAAAATTCCACAGAGATGAAGATTCCTCCGAGAGCAAAGGTACCACCAAGAAAGCTTTTTCTGCCCATGGAGTTTCCAGTCTGACCCACCAAGTGCACCAGAAAGCCCAAGCTTATAACCTTCCTTTCCTGTGAATAAGAACCTTTGTTTAGATTTTTGAGCCTTGCACTGAGACTGCGAGTCCTACTCCCAAAAATTCCACAGAGATCAAGATTCCTCCGAGAGCAAAGGTACCACCAAGAAAGCTTTCTCTGCCCATGGAGTTCCCACTCTGACCCACCAAGTGCACCAGAAAGCCTAAGCTTATAACCTTCCTTTCCTGTGTATCAGAGCCTTTGTTTAGATTTTTGAGCCCTGCACTGAGACTGCGAGTCCTACTCTCAAAAATTCCACAGGGATGAAGATTCCCCTTAGAGGAAAGGTACCACCAAGAAAGCTGTTGCCGCCCATGGAGTTCCCAGTCTGACCCACCAGGTGCACCAGAAAACCCAAGCTTCCAAGCTTTCTTTCCTGTAAATAAGATTTTTTTTTTTCACTTTTTTGAGCTCTGCACTGAAATTGTCAGTTCCACTCCCAGAAGTCCACAGACATGAAGATTCCTCCCAGAGCAAAGGTACGACAAAGAAAGCTCTTGCAGGCCATGAAGTACCCAGGCTGGCCCAGCAAGTGCACCAGAAAGCCCAAGCTTCCAGGCTTTCTTTCCTGTGAATCAGTGCCTTTTTTAAATTTTTTGAGGCCTGCACTGAGACTGCGAATCCTACTCCCAAAAATTGCACAGAGATGAAGATTCCTCCCAGAGCAAAGGTGCCACACCAGAATTCTCTTCCTGCCCATGGAGTATCCAGGCTGACCCACCAAGTGCACCAGAAAGCCCAAGCTTCCAGGCTTTCTTTCCTGTGAATCAGTGCCTTTTTTAAATTTTTTGAGGCCTGCACTGAGACTGCGAGTCCTACTCCCAAAAATTCCACAGGGATGAAGATTCCTCTTAGAGCAAAGGTACCACCAAGATAGCTGTTGATGCCCATGGAGTTCCCAGTCTGACCCACCAAGTGCACCAGAAAGCCCAAGCTTCCAGGCTTTCTTTCCTTTTATTAAGATTTTTTTGTTTGTTTTTTTGAACTCTGCACTGAAACTGTCAGTTCCACTCCCAGAAGTCCACAGAGATGAAGATTCCTCCCAGAGCAAAGGTACCAGAAGAAAGCTCTTGCTGACCATGAAGTTCCCAGGCTGGCCCAAGAAGTGCACCAGAAAACCCAAGCTTCCAGGCTTTCTTTCCCTTCAAGAAGAGTTTTTGTTTGCTTTTTTGAGGCCTGCACTGCGACTGCGAATCCTACTCCCAAAAATTCCACAGAGATGAAGAATCCTCCGAGAGCAAAGGTACCACCAAGAAAGCTTTTTCTGCCCATGGAGTTCCCAGTCTGACCCACCAAGTGCACCAGAAAGCCCAAGCTTATAACCTTCCTTTCCTGTGAATCAGAGCCGTTGTTTAGATTTTTGAGCCGTGCACTGAGACTGCGAGTCCTACTCCCAAATATTCCACAGAGATGAAAATCCCTCCCAGAGCAAAGGTACCAGAAAGAAAACTCTTGCTGCCCATGGAGTTCCCAGCCTGACCCAGCAAGTGCACCAGAAAGCCCAAGCTTCAAGGCTTTCTTTCCTTTTATTAAGATTTTTTTGTTTGTTTTTTTGAACTCTGCACTGAAACTGTCAGTTCCACTCCCAGAAGTCCACAGACATGAAGATTCTTCCCAGAGTAAAGGTACCACGAAGAAAGCTCTTGCTGGCCATTCAGTTCCGAGGCTGGCCCACGTAGTGCACCAGAAAACCCAAGCTTCCAGGGTTTCTTTCCTGTGAATCAGAGCCTTTTTTTAGATTTTCGAGGCGTGCACTGAGACTGCGAATCCTACTCCCAAAAATTGCACAGAGATGAAGATTCCTCCCAGAGCAAAGGTGCCACACCAGAATTCTCTTGCTGCCCATGGAGTATCCAGGCTGACCCACCAGGTGCACCAGAAAGCCGAAGCTTCCAAGCTTCTTTTCCTGTGAATCAGAGCCTTAGTTTGGATTTTTGAGGCCTGCACTGAGACTGC
>NW_020889366.1:0-2200 GCF_003945725.1 Corapipo altera
TGTGTGTGTGTGTGTGTGTGTGTGTGTGTGTGGAGAAGCGACCATGGGTTTGTTAGTAACTGTTAAAACCCAGGGATGAGGGTCCGGAAGAGGTGTCTCAGATGACACAGGAGCATAGGAATTTGTCTTTAAGATTATTCAAACTGCCGCCGGTGCTGGCAGCCGCAGCGGAGAGGCGGCTCGGGGCTGCAGCAGCGAGAACAGACACTAAACAACTTCAGCAGGTTCTCTCTCCCTTCCCCCCCCCCCGCGAGGGTGGGGGGGGAGAGCGAACGGGAACAGCAGCAGAGGCTGCAGTGAGAAAGAAAACCAAGTGGCCGAGAAAAGAACGCAAAATCTCTCTCTTTAGTCCTTCTACTCACTTGTAGATAACTTAAACCCAAAGACTTGCGTTTACCTGCAAGCTAGTATGCAGACAGTTTTAGGGAATTTTTCCGGGAAATGAGTATTTGTACGAAAATCTTAGTGAAATGCCTTATTCTTAGCTGTTTTACCCCTATAAAACTCTTCTGAAAAAATATCGTATTCAGCAAAAAGAAAAAATCAAAAAGCAGGGTTTTGACAAAAAGGATATAAAGCCCTCTTGCAAAACTTTGCCTTTGCCTTAGCAGAGAAAGAGATAAGGTGTTAGTGGCTCTCACAATAGAGATAGTTTGTTGCCAAGCAACTGAGTAGGACACCTCCTCTGGCCAAACTCAAAAAAAAAAAATAAAAAAAAAAAAAAAGGGGGGGGTGTAGAACCCTCCTATTTTATAAAGGCTGCAACTTTGCAATCTTCTGATTGGGGAAAGAAATATTTTTGCCTTACAGTTTGTGGGAGGAAGGGCAAAAAATCTAAAAAACCTCTCCTGTTTTGCTTTGAATCTCCCTGCCTACAGGATAGGCGGAGACTGCTAACTTCATAGCATGATGATTTCTGTTGTTTGAATGCTTTATCTAACTTGTGCATTCCTTTACTGCATGCCTTAATTGAGTGACTCTTGATCATGTCCTGGATATTTTTCTTTATGCTCTTAATGCTTTTGGGTTCTTCACAGCACACAGACTTTGACCATTTAACACAAGCAGTGACAGTGCCTGGTGCCAGATTGTATTGCACTACCTGCTTTGTCCTACATGATTCTCTGCAGCCTTTTATTAGTAGCTAAAAGCCAACCACTTTGTACTATAAAACCTATTTTCCTCTTGTACAGTCAAGTTACAAAAATTCTGAAATTTGAAATTCTTTTGTGAAAATTGTTTAATAGTCTAGGCTCTATTTTGCAGAAATTCCACAGATTCATTCTGTAATCCAAACCCGTGAGATGAAACACTCCTGTTCATCTATTCCAGCTTGGAGATTACGTCTACATTCAACAGTAGGATGCTGACCCCCTGTATGCTGACTGCAAAGAGATTATGATTACCTGCAACCACGGCATAGCATGCAAGTGACCCTGGATGACCCAGTGAAGCAGGAACAGCTAGAACCTATTCCGATCTCTTCACTAAAGATGGATATGGTTACAAAGATATTATTGTCTACCCTTTTCCTATTAGTCCTTTGTTGTAGATATTCTATGTTGTTTTCCTTGTTTTTCTTCAATGTGCTGCTTAATTTGTTCAACAATGGCATGGTCCAACCACAGACCATGTGGTGGGAATGTATTTGTGCTTCATTGGATGATGCAAGCGCTGATAGACGGGAACTTCATTCCTGAAACAACCATCTTGTATAACTTAGATTAATTGGTATTTTGCTATTAGTTGACAACTCTCCAAAAACATTTGACAGAAACAGTGAAAAAGAAGATGATGTTAAGACAGACCCCTGAGATACAGCACACCACAGGCAAATCATATAAAGACCCATCCTTACACGGGACACTAAGCTCAAAGTCAACAAAGCTAAGCTTTTTATTCATGTAACAACTAGCCTAACAGTTTAATTTCAGTACAAAAAAAAAAAAAAGGAGGGGGGTGTGAGGAAAGATAAGTTCATGAGGTGGTCTTGCTGACTGTTTCTTGAGGTTGCTTGCCTAAATAGCCAGAATTGTTTTAAACGTGGTGGAGAAGTGGAGCTTTTGAAGTTTTTGTAGTGACTACTGACAAGTTCTCTTTGAAGTCTAAAAGCCCATTTGCATAGAGAAGTGCATGTTTTGCTGTAAAAATAGAAGTATATATTTTTCTTTAAATTATAAGAATGTTTGTATGTATTTGG
>NW_020889367.1:0-2200 GCF_003945725.1 Corapipo altera
CCAAATACATACAAACATTCTTATAATTTAAAGAAAAATATATACTTCTATTTTTACAGCAAAACATGCACTTCTCTATGCAAATGGGCTTTTAGACTTCAAAGAGAACTTGTCAGTAGTCACTACAAAAACTTCAAAAGCTCCACTTCTCCACCACGTTTAAAACAATTCTGGCTATTTAGGCAAGCAACCTCAAGAAACAGTCAGCAAGACCACCTCATGAACTTATCTTTCCTCACACCCCCCTCCTTTTTTTTTTTTTTGTACTGAAATTAAACTGTTAGGCTAGTTGTTACATGAATAAAAAGCTTAGCTTTGTTGACTTTGAGCTTAGTGTCCCGTGTAAGGATGGGTCTTTATATGATTTGCCTGTGGTGTGCTGTATCTCAGGGGTCTGTCTTAACATCATCTTCTTTTTCACTGTTTCTGTCAAATGTTTTTGGAGAGTTGTCAACTAATAGCAAAATACCAATTAATCTAAGTTATACAAGATGGTTGTTTCAGGAATGAAGTTCCCGTCTATCAGCGCTTGCATCATCCAATGAAGCACAAATACATTCCCACCACATGGTCTGTGGTTGGACCATGCCATTGTTGAACAAATTAAGCAGCACATTGAAGAAAAACAAGGAAAACAACATAGAATATCTACAACAAAGGACTAATAGGAAAAGGGTAGACAATAATATCTTTGTAACCATATCCATCTTTAGTGAAGAGATCGGAATAGGTTCTAGCTGTTCCTGCTTCACTGGGTCATCCAGGGTCACTTGCATGCTATGCCGTGGTTGCAGGTAATCATAATCTCTTTGCAGTCAGCATACAGGGGGTCAGCATCCTACTGTTGAATGTAGACGTAATCTCCAAGCTGGAATAGATGAACAGGAGTGTTTCATCTCACGGGTTTGGATTACAGAATGAATCTGTGGAATTTCTGCAAAATAGAGCCTAGACTATTAAACAATTTTCACAAAAGAATTTCAAATTTCAGAATTTTTGTAACTTGACTGTACAAGAGGAAAATAGGTTTTATAGTACAAAGTGGTTGGCTTTTAGCTACTAATAAAAGGCTGCAGAGAATCATGTAGGACAAAGCAGGTAGTGCAATACAATCTGGCACCAGGCACTGTCACTGCTTGTGTTAAATGGTCAAAGTCTGTGTGCTGTGAAGAACCCAAAAGCATTAAGAGCATAAAGAAAAATATCCAGGACATGATCAAGAGTCACTCAATTAAGGCATGCAGTAAAGGAATGCACAAGTTAGATAAAGCATTCAAACAACAGAAATCATCATGCTATGAAGTTAGCAGTCTCCGCCTATCCTGTAGGCAGGGAGATTCAAAGCAAAACAGGAGAGGTTTTTTAGATTTTTTGCCCTTCCTCCCACAAACTGTAAGGCAAAAATATTTCTTTCCCCAATCAGAAGATTGCAAAGTTGCAGCCTTTATAAAATAGGAGGGTTCTACACCCCCCCCTTTTTTTTTTTTTTTATTTTTTTTTTTTGAGTTTGGCCAGAGGAGGTGTCCTACTCAGTTGCTTGGCAACAAACTATCTCTATTGTGAGAGCCACTAACACCTTATCTCTTTCTCTGCTAAGGCAAAGGCAAAGTTTTGCAAGAGGGCTTTATATCCTTTTTGTCAAAACCCTGCTTTTTGATTTTTTCTTTTTGCTGAATACGATATTTTTTCAGAAGAGTTTTATAGGGGTAAAACAGCTAAGAATAAGGCATTTCACTAAGATTTTCGTACAAATACTCATTTCCCGGAAAAATTCCCTAAAACTGTCTGCATACTAGCTTGCAGGTAAACGCAAGTCTTTGGGTTTAAGTTATCTACAAGTGAGTAGAAGGACTAAAGAGAGAGATTTTGCGTTCTTTTCTCGGCCACTTGGTTTTCTTTCTCACTGCAGCCTCTGCTGCTGTTCCCGTTCGCTCTCCCCCCCCACCCTCGCGGGGGGGGGGGAAGGGAGAGAGAACCTGCTGAAGTTGTTTAGTGTCTGTTCTCGCTGCTGCAGCCCCGAGCCGCCTCTCCGCTGCGGCTGCCAGCACCGGCGGCAGTTTGAATAATCTTAAAGACAAATTCCTATGCTCCTGTGTCATCTGAGACACCTCTTCCGGACCCTCATCCCTGGGTTTTAACAGTTACTAACAAACCCATGGTCGCTTCTCCACACACACACACACACACACACACACACACA
>NW_020889368.1:0-2200 GCF_003945725.1 Corapipo altera
GTGTCCATGCCCTGCCCCTTTCCCTGCAGGCTGTCGTCATCCCCCCGCCTGCCCCACCTGGCTGGTACCTTCCTGCACTGACATCTCTGCATCCTCCCTGGCTCTTCCTGCACACACAGAGCCTTGGGTTCATCCAGACTCCTTCTGAGTGATGTGTTGCATCACAGAACTGCCCTTGGAGGGAAATTCTTTTCTCCTCATGCCAGCCTGGACCTCCCCAGCTGCACTTGCCATTAATTCTTTCTTTCTCGTGCTTTTCTCTGCTACGACAGAAGCATCAACCGTCTCTGAAGCGACTCTTCAAGCACTCCCAAGTGTTCTTCTCTGCTGTCCTCTGTCTGCACACCGTTGAACCCACCACTCTTTTGCCCCTGTATGGTGTTCATATATTTGAGACCTCCTAACTCCTTCCTGGGACATCTCTGAGCACTCTCCAAGGTGTCTGCAGATGAAAACATGGTCTAAGATAGTCATAGGGATACATTTTACCAAGGGCTATAGTGGTAGAACATGGGGCAATGGCTTTGAACTGAAATAGGGGAGCTTTATATTGGATAAAATGACGAAATACTTAGCAATGGGACTTGTAACAACTGAAAGAGAAGAGGATGTCCCATCCCTGGATTTGTCCAAGGTCTAGAACTTTGAGCAGCCTGAATTAGTGAAGATGTCACTCTCCATGTCCAGGGACTTGGACCACATGAGCTTCTATGTCCCTTCCAAGACAAACCATTCTGTGATTTTTTGGGTGCTAAACTCCCTCTCAAAAGAATTTCTGTTGCTAGGATATGAATTACCATGTTTTTGCAGACCTTTTAAACTCAAAAGGCAAAAATCAATTCAAATAAAGTTCCAACACCTCTGCGTGAGAGTTTCACCAAATGGGTCAATCGCAGAGCCTGTCAGGATGACCCTGCCAGTTGAAGATGGGGTGTCAGTGTAGATTCGTGACGGACAATAAAGATACAAGGAGTCAGTTATGTGCAGGGAAGATGTCTTCCTTTTATTTTCTCGTCTGTTTTTTTATACCCCTTGCTAGCAGCAAGCAGTATCCCTATTTTAGGTAAGCAAGCAACAGCCTTTTCATTGGCTAGGCTCTCTGGGCGATACATTTAGCAAAGCTCAAGGTCTTATTTCAGTTCCCACATCCTAGGCCTACCAACTTTACAGCCTGCCTTTGTTTTCTCCATTAGGGCTGCGTACTGACTTCCTTATCATCAAGGATACACTCGAAACTTTTCCCAGTCGATATCTCCATCCTGGGAGCTAATAGACCCGCTATTAACCCCATCAGTTCCCCCTTTCTGTAATTGTGCAAGAAATATTCCCTGTGTCGTCTTTTGATGGGTCCTTTGCAAAGTGATCCAATACATGGTAACATTAGTAGCACAACCACGACTGTTATCAAAACTAAGACCCCTGTCTTGAGTAAGGACAGTAACCAACCCGAAATGCCCCAATTAGACCATCAGCCTTCCAGGCCGAAAAACCCAGTTTCCCATGTGATCTTCTTTGTTTGTTCCTTAAGCATGACAATTTGTCTGTAGATGGGTTCAGAGTGATCTGAGATATTTAAACAACACATGCCATCAAATTCCTGGCAACCATGTCCATGTGCTAATAGCAGCACGATTCTGCAGTGTAGCATGCCGTGCACTATCTACATCCGTAACAAGCTTATAAAAAGTATCTGAGGTCAAATTTGCTTGTTTGGTAACCCAGCACACCAAGGCATTGATTTGCTTTAACGCTTTTGCTGGGGCAACTTGTGGCAAAAACAGAGAGGCAGTCACAGTAGATGCCTGACCCCACAAAGGTAACATGTCCCGACATTTAGAGTAAAGGGCCAGTGACTGGTCAAAACATGACTGTAGAGATGGAAATGATTCAACAAAAGCTTTTCTGTGGGGGTAAGCAAGCCTAATTTACCAAAGGTACAGGATCCCCCTGTGGGCTTCACCGGAATACCTGGCCATGCCTGATTGCCACAAATCAAGAAGTATCCTTTCGGGAGTTGTCGAGCAACTGCTACACTAGGTGAGGGTCGCTTGTGCGTACATAAACACCAAACAGATGCATTCTGGTAAAAGGGCATATCTGGAGACAAGTCTTGTGAAACTTCTGTGGTAGCAGAAGTCTGTGGTAGGCAGAAGCATCATCTCCCTTACTGTACTTTTTAACCAGCAGTGTCGTACCTGTA
>NW_020889369.1:0-580 GCF_003945725.1 Corapipo altera
GGGGAATAAAGGTGCCACAGACCCTGAGCCAGGTGGGCAAAGCTCTCCTGGGACTGACTCACACATGCCTGGTCTTTGGCCACAAGCCCAGGAGAGGACGTGAGCGCTTTGGGAGGTGGCTCCTCCTGTGCAGCTGCCCCTCTCCGCCTTTTCCACTCTGCTCAGCCATCCCTGGCTGCCAAGGCCCTCTGGCCCAGCAGCACGGGCACTGTGTGGGGTGGCCTGTGCACAGGGTAGAAATGACAGGGGCAGTAGGGAGAAAGGGCTCTCACCTGGCCAGCAAACCCACTGCATAGTGGTGGCTGTCAGCCTTGAGGAGCATGTCCCAGCCACCCTTGCGGCCGATCACCATCAGCACATCCTCATCCAGCAGCTGGCGC
The DNA here is from genome assembly GCF_003945725.1 of Corapipo altera. NCBI lineage: Eukaryota > Metazoa > Chordata > Aves > Passeriformes > Pipridae > Corapipo > Corapipo altera. Next base: position 381 of record NW_020889369.1, read on the forward strand.
AGCAGGGCTTTAACGGTCTGCACTGCACAGCTCAGGTCAGGCACAGAGCCCTGGCCCCAGCCCTGAGGGCGTGGCAGGGAGAGGAGACTGGGATGGAGCACCTGTTGGGGTTGGGGGGAAGGCTGCGCTGCTCCCGGCATCGCCTCCAGAAGCTCTCAACCTCCTCTGACATCTCCTCTGTGCTGATGAAAACTTGGAAG
>NW_020889369.1:680-2200 GCF_003945725.1 Corapipo altera
GTCTGCACTGCAAACCTGTGTGCAGAGCACAGCTCAGGTCAGGCACAGAGCCCTGGCCTCAGCCCTGAGGGCGTGGCAGGGAGAGGAGACTGGGATGGAGCACCTGTTGGGGTTGGGGGGAAGGCTGCGCTGCTCCCGGCATCGCCTCCAGAAGCTCTCAACCTCCTCTGACATCTCCTCTGTGCTGATGAAAACTTGGAAGAGCAGAGTCAGAAGGAGGCGGGGGAAATTGTCCTTCACTGCTCCTGGGCACCAGGACAGCTGGAGGATCTCCCAGAGTGCCACAGTTGCCTGCCAAAGACAAAGCACCCAGAGACAGCTCTCAGGGCCCAGTTGTCCATGTGGTAGGGCCCAAGTGTGGCAGGAACAGGTCAGGGGAGACATGGGGGATCCCCCAGCCTAGTGTCCCTGAACCTGCCCCTAAGGCAGGCCTGCAGCCCAGTGCCTGGGGCAGGGAGAAGCAGTGGTGAGGGAGGATGGAAAGGCGTCCCAGAGGCAACGTGGGGGCGAGCAGAGGCCAGCTCAAGAAACTCACAGCAAGGGCAAAGACATCCCTCTCATCCCCATCAGAGGTGCGTCTCCTGTGTGCTGGCCAGTATTCCAGCACACGGAAGAGGATCTGCAGCACCGGCTCCTTAGTCCATCTGGAGGAGACGAGCGTCTTCCACATGGTGCGAGCAGCTCTGTGGAGTCACAACTCTGGCTCAGGGGGGTCTGGGACACAGCTCTGTGGCCTGGGCAGCTGTGGGGCCCAGGTGACAGAGCCACGGTGCCTTGTGGGGCAGGGAGGCAGGCTGGCCTCAGGATTGAGGGCTGCCATGCCAAAGGTGGCAAAGAGAGGAGCTGGAGTGTCCTGGAAGGCTCCATCTCTCTGCCACACCATTTGGGACAGGCTGTTGAGGGGGATGGGGTCTAAAGGCAGGTGAGCCCTCAAGGCAGGTGGGCCCCATACCTGTCACAGGCTGGGGCAGAGCGCAGCAGGGTCACTGCAACATCCATGGGGTGTGCCTTGGTCAGCAGGACAAGAGTCTTGTCCAGCCTGTTCTCAGCAGACACATTGGATGTGAGCCACTGGTGGATGCACCTGACTATGGCCGGCACCTGGAGGGGACAGGAGGGACAGTTGGAGAGCTGCCAGAGCCAGTAACTTTCCCAGCTTCCCTCAAGAAGTGCTCCCCTTGCCACAACACTCTGCTGGTCTCAAAGGCTGAGGGGGCCCAGAGCAGCCGGTGTGAGGGGCCACAGCATCCCTGGGGAACTGGAGTCCTAGCCACAGGCTGCTTACTTGCTTGGCTTTGTAGACACCGTTCTGCACAAGCAAATCCAGCAGGGCAGCGCTGGTCTGGGCATTGAAGAGGTCCGAGTTTGCCGTGTCCCCAGTGGTCATGAAAGTGGCCTCTTCTTGCCAAATGTTTCTGATGAATCTGCAAACCAGCTACAGGAGAAAGGCAAGGAAGATAGAGGGATGTCCCCTGGAGGGCTGCGACAGCGGTGCTGGGCTGAGCAGTGAGAGCAGGCCC
>NW_020889370.1:0-330 GCF_003945725.1 Corapipo altera
GAATGGGGTGGGGAGGTGGCAGAGCCAGGCCTGGGACACACAGAGCAGCCCTGGAATGACGGGTGACACCTCTGGAATGACGGGTGACACCTCTGGAATGACGGGTGACACCTCTGGAATGATGGGAATCACCTCTGGAACCGCCTCAAAACGAGTCCCAGGGGAGGGTTTGGGTGGAAAAACCTTAAAGATCATTGAATTCCAGGGGCAGGGACACTTCCCACCATCCCAGGGGGATCCAACCTGCCCTTGGACACTCCCAGGGATGGAGCAGCCACAGCTTCTCTGGGAATTCCATCCCAGCCCCTCCCCACCCTCCCAGCCAGGAAT
>NW_020889370.1:430-2200 GCF_003945725.1 Corapipo altera
CATCTAACCCTGGGAAGCCATTCCCTGTGTCCTGTCCCTCCAGCCCTCGTCCCCAGCTCCCTCTCCAGCTCTCCCAGATTCCTTTTAGGCCCTGGAAATTCCTGGATTCCTTCCCCCGAGCTCAGGGCAGCGGCATCTGCTCCGGGATCCCTGGATGAGCAGGAATCCCCCCCTTGGAATCCCCTTCGGAGCCAGCACAGCAACCTCGGGATTTGTTGGGGTGGGATTGCAGGAGTTTGGGATTGCAGGAATTGGGGTGGAATTGGAGGAATTTGGGGTGGGATTGCAGGAATTGGGGTGGGATTGCAGGAGTTTGGGATTGCAGGAATTGGGGTGGGATTGCAGGAGTTTGGGATTGCAGGAGTTTGGGATTGCAGGAATTGGGGTGGGATTGCAGGAGTTGGGGTGGGATTGCAGGAATTGGGGTGGGATTGCAGGAGTTGGGGTGGGATTGCAGGAATTAGGGTGGGATTGCAGGAGCCCAGCGGGGCTGGAAGGGCGGCTCCAGCCTCGGAATCCTGGAATGCTTTGGGTGGGAATGGGCCTTAAAGGGACCTTAAAGTCCATCCGTGGGCAGGGACACCTCCCACTATCCCAAATTTCTCCCACCTGTCCTTGGACACTCCCAGGGATGGTTTTGGTTTTTTTTTTCCTGGGAAAACAACTCCAGTGATTCCCACGGGAACTCCAGGAGGGCTCAGCCTGAACAGGGATGTTCCAATTCCCATCCCTGGGGAGCAGTTTGGGGGTTCCTGACCCACCCTGAGGACAAAGGGAAGCCTGGAATATCCCCTCCAAGCCCTTCCTCATCCTTGGGAGCAGTTTGGGGGTTCCTGACTCCTCTGAGGACCAGGAGAACCCTGGAATATCCCCTCCAAACCCTCCCTCATCCCTGTGGAGCATTTTGGGAGTTCCTGACTCCCTAGGGGACCAGGACAATCCCAGGATGTCCCCTCCAAACCCTTCCTCATCCCTGGGGAGCATTTTGGGGGTTTCTGCCCACCCTGAGGGAGAGCAAAACCCTGGAATATCCTCTCCAAACCCTTCCGATCCCTATGGAGCAGTTTGGGGGTTCCTGACCCCCCTAAGGACCAGTAGAACCCTGGAATATCCTCTCCAAGCCCTTCCCCATCCCTCTGGAAGAGTTTGGGAGTTCCTGACCCCTCTGAGGACCAGGACAATCCCAGGATGTCCCCTCCAAACCCTTCCCCATCCCTGTGGAGCAGTTTGGGGGTTCCAGGTCCCTCTGAGGACCAGCAGAACCCTGGAATATCCCCTCCAAGCCCTTTCCCATCCCTGTGGAGCAGTTTGGGGGTCCCTGCTCCCCCTGAGGACGAAAGGAAGCCTGGAATATCCCCTCCAAGCCCTTCCTCATCCGTGGGAGCAGTTTGGGGGTTCCTGACTCCCTGGGGACCAGGACAAGCCCAGGATGTCCCCTCCAAACCCTTCCTCATCCCTGTGGAGCAGTTTGGGGGTCCCTGACCCCCCTGAGGATGAAGGAAAGCCTGGAATATCCCCTCCAAACCCTTTCCCATCCCTCTGGAGTAGTTTGGGGGTTCCTGACCCCTCTGAGGACCAGCAGAACCCTGGAATATCCCCTCCAAGCCCTTCCTCATCCCTGGGGAGCAGTTTGGGGGTTCCTGACTCCCTGAGGACCAGGACAAGCCCAGGATGTCCCCTCTGAGTGCAGGGGCCTCACCTGGGGGTGCAGGGGGCTCACCTGGGGTTGAAAGGATCTCACCTGAGGGTGCAGGGGGCTCACCTGGGGGT